>NC_029788.2:110598791-110626579 GCF_000816755.2 Arachis ipaensis
TGGCGAGGGGGCAGTGGCGGAGAGGGGGGGAAGAAGAAAAAAGAAGAAGAAAGAAGGGGGAAGGGGGGTAGGTGGCGGCGGCGTCTGGAGGTGGCGGTGATGGTGGCTGGATGGTGGTGGTTGGATTGGAGGGGAAGAGAGGGAGAAGAGGGTTTCAGGAGGGGCGCGACTGATAGGGTTCGCGTGGTTTGGGGTTATAAATTTGAATCCACGCGGCCGCGTGGGGCACGCGGTCGCGTGGCTTGAGCAAAATGGGGGGTGACGCTATCGCGTGGGTGACGCGATCGCATGGAATGGCTAAAAGAGTGAATCACGCGATCGCCTGGGGCATGCGATTGCGTCGCTGGGATTTGTGCTAAACGCACGAATCCAGCGTCGTTTCAGCGCAACTCTCTGTCTCCCTTGGGGTGTTCATGCAATCCATGCGACGCGGTCGCGTTGCTCAAGCGGTCGCATGGGGTTGGCATTGTGCAAGTGACGCGATCGCGTGGGTGACGCGATCGCGTGGGTCATTTGTGCGAAACGCACAATGGCCGCACGATTCTAGCCTAACTTTCTGGACGTTGGATCTTTACGCTGATCTCCAGGTCACGCGGCCGCATGGATGACGCGGTCGCGTGGGTAGTGTTTTTCGCAATATGACGCGATCGCATGAGTGATGCGGTCGCGTCGCGCACCCCTTTTTTTATGCAGTATGCAAAATGCAATGATTAATATGAATGCGATGCAAAATTCCAGGTTCAATATTATAAAATAACATAAAACTTGAAAACAAGCAAAGCGAAATAAAAATTGAAAAATGAACGATCATACCATGGTGGGTTATCTCCCACCTAGCACTTTTAGTTAAAGTCCTTAAGTTGGACATTGGAAGAGCTTCCTATTATGGCGGCTTATGCTTAAATTCATCTAAAAATCTCCACCAATGCTTGGAATGCCAATAGCCTCCAGGGTCCCAAACTAGACATGTAAAGCTCCTGAGCAGCTTCAAAAAAATTTTTAGGCTCCCGGAATGACGAATGTTGGAATAGATTCCAGGATCCCAAACTTTGCTTTTAAATCCGCCTCCGTCTTGATCTATATTTTTCCATCCGGGCGGTTTAGAAAGTAGACTCTCACCATGGTGACCAAACATTTTCCAAGATCCATTCGATTGAATATGATACCAATCCGTGCACTTCAAGTTGAAGCGTGGAACTTTATTGAACCTTGTGCACCAGCTCTGAGCACGAGCCATTTCCCTCTTACTCTTAAAGCCGCAGAGAGCTCTAAGCTGGCCATCTGTTTCAAGCAAACCGTATTCAAGTGAAAAAGTAAAGTTAAAGTTTAAGGATTGTACCCACTTGAAGCTTGTATTGGGTGGTAATGGCCTTGGGGAAGGTGTTTCTGGTGGTTCTGTAAGTTCTACTCCCTTGTGCTCTTCTGTGAATTCTTCTACTTCTTTGCAAGATTCTTCAAATGCATCTGTGTCCTGGTCAAAGTCTTCTGTGTCTTCCTCATCACTTAAGTCATAGATTGGAGGTTGAGAGAAATCTACCTCTGCATCATCTTCGTATTCATTTGGGGAAGATTCTTCGATCTCAGAGAATTCACTTGCGGATGCAAGTTCATTACTAAGAGAGCTTGACTTGTGACTATCATCATCAAGGGAATTTGTGTCCTGGGTTATTCCGTCTAGTTCTTCATAAACGACTTGCCTTGGGGATTGTGAACTGTCCTCCTTAGCATTAACTGTAACGTCCTTGACGGAGTTCTCTTCAGCTCTGAATTCCCATGGAAGTTCAGCGTCTCCTAGATCTTCAACCAACTCTTCTTCTTGCGTAATGACAGCTCCTTCTACTTGTTCTAGTACGAATTCATTCTCTGTCTTGTCCACTGGAGTTTCTAGTATTTTCTTCATGCTACGCTCTTCGTTAGATTGTCCACATGGGGCTGTGGTTGGTCCTTGGATGTTCGAACGTCTAGAAGCTAATTGAATTACTGCTTGCTCCAGTTGTCGAATGGTTGTTTGAAGTTTATTTACTGTTTCCTTGAGGCGAACCTCTGATTCTCGGGGTGATGGATTCGGACATGATACATAGGAGAGTGGTGGTGCTTGGGAGTGATTGGATTGGAACTGGGGTAAATAGGGATCATGTGGTGGCGAATGGTGAAGAGAAGCTTGTGAGTGTGGTGGTTTGAGGTTATGTTGAGAGGATGGTCTATAGGCACGGGGTGGGGCTTGTTGGTAGTTACAAGGTTGTCCACCATATCTATCAGCTGGGTATGCATTGTAGAATGGTCGTTGTCCATGATATCTTGGAGGGTGTTGTTGCCTAAAGGGTTGATTAGATCCTCTTGGCTCCATCCATCCTTGATTGGTCTGATCTTGATGCATATTCCTGCTACAACTTCTATTTCCTTCAACAAAGTTAGAACCAAACTCAAAGCGAGAGGGGTGAGAGTTCATAGTAGCAAATAAAATTAAAAAGGAAAAAACAGAAACAAATAAACAAGTAAAAGAAAAATATTTACAATAACCAATAATAAGGTACACGTTAGCAGTTCCCCAGCAACGGCGCCATTTTGACGTTAGGATTTTTGCCAGTAAAGAATTTCATAAAAATAGTCGCGTTGTAGATATAGTCTCTAAACTGACAGAAATCCCTTCGTACAAACGTTTTGGTTGTCACAAGTAACAAACCCCTTAAAAATTGATAACCGAAGTATTCAAACCTCGGGTCGTCTTCTCAAGGAACTGCAGGAAAGTATGTTCTTATTATTGGTTATGGAGATTGCAAATTTGGGGTTTTAAGAATGAGGAACGAATATGACAAATAATTTAAATGGAAATTAAAAATAAATAAATACTGTAAAGCAAACTTTTGGCAAGGGATGAGAAATTGGAAGTCCAGATTAGTTACCCTTCTCAATAATAAAGAAGACTGAATCTTAATTCCACTTAGTTGACCCTTACTAAAGCAAAGGAAAGTCAAGGGACTAATTAGCTTGATCTTCGAATCCTATTTATTTCCTAAGAAAAGGTTGGGATTATTGAAGTTCAGTTCAATTAGCAAGGATAACAGTTATCAATTATATTGAGCTAAGATAACTCCTGAGTTACTGATTTCTTAACCAAGACCAAAAGGGGAAAAGTAAATCTATTGGAATAAAGATGTCTTCAGAGTAAAAGCAATAATAGCATAAATAAAAGAAAGCAATATTAAACTGAAATACCTCAAATAACATTAATTTAAATAATCTGGAACATAGGAGAATTCATAAATTAAATGGCAAAGTAAATAATCAACTAAAGTAATGGAATGAATAAAAGTGAAAGGGAAGCTTAAAATAAAGGAACATTAAACCTAGCATTGAGAGTCACTCCTAAAACTAAGAGAAGTCCTAAATCCTAAGAGAGAGAGAGGAGAGAACCTCTCTCAAGACTAACCTAAATCATGAGAAGTAACTAAATTGGCGAGCTCTCCCTGAATGGATGCATTCCCACACTTTATAACCTCTGGTCTATGCCTTCTGGACTTGGATTTGGGCCAAAAAGGGCTTCAGAAATTGCTGGGAGCGTTTTCTGCAATTTCTAGTGCGTGGCCTCTGTCACGCGTCCGCGTGGGTCACGCGGTCGCGTCATTCGGAGCTTTTCTCATCACGCGGTCGCGTCAGTCATGCGACCGCGTCATATGTGTTTTGCTTAAGGCGCGCGGTCGCGTCAATCATGCGGCCGCGTGGATGCCAGTTTCTTTAGAAACTCCGTTTTATGCTTTCCTTCCATTTTTGTATATTTTCTTTTCCATCCTTTAAGTCATTCCTGCCTTAGTAGATCTGAAACTACTCAACACACTAATCATGGCATCGAATGGAAATAAAGGTAATTAAAATAATTAATTTTAAATCATAGGAAACATGTTTTTCACATACATCACATAATAAGGAAGGGAGAGTAAAACCATGCAATTAATATGAATAAGTGGGTGAAGGATTGAATAAATTACTCAAATTAAGCACAAAATATATCATAAAATATGGGTTTATCAATGATGATGAGATGTGTGGTGGAGATTAAGTGGGATGACATGAGGGAAACTGTACCGGGATTCGTGATGATAGTTTTGATGCCGTTAATGTATTCTATAGCGTATGGGTTAGGAGAAATTGGGAGTTACATTGTGTTACATGTTTTGGAGTGGGGAGACGAGTCGTTTGAGAGGTTTGTGGTTATGAGAAAATTTGAAGGGAATGTCTGATGCAAATAATAATGGGAATCATCGTGTTGTTGATGATGACCAAAGAAATGACATGGTAAAGCACTTGAGGTGGTGTAGGGTTTAGTAACTAGGTGGAATATTTATGAGAATGTACAACTTTGGATATATATTTTCTTTATTTTATTAGAATCATGCATTTTAGTTTCTTTTGATTGTGTGTTAAATAGTAGTTTTGGAGACGAGATGAGATGAGACAAGAGGTGGACAATTAGGGTGGAGATAAATGTGTAATGTGAAACGAAATGATACATGTACATTCCAAATATTAATATTAAAATTTGAACACTCATATACAAATATTTTTGCCTAAATTTAATAGCTAAAAATTTTAAATAATTTAATATATTAGACTAAATTATTATTTAACAATTATATATGAGTTGTCACCGTGTTAAAATAAGATATGCGCACTCTAAAATTTAGAGTAATAAAATTTAGTAGAGATGATAAAAATGGGTTGAATCTGCCAGGTTAACTTGCCAAACTCGCCAAAAAGGATGGGTTGAATAGAGATTTTGAACCTACCAAATTTCAAAAATCCACACCGCCGAATTCGCAGACTTTGACTAGGCGAAACAGGTTGGCCGATGGGTAGGCACAATTTTTATTTATTTTTTAATTATTAAAATTTGATAATCAATATATGATCAAATTAGGAACTAGGGTTCACACATTTACACTTTGTTTGGATGTAGGAAAGAAAATGGAAGGAAATAAAATAAGAGAAAAGAAAATGGAAGAAAAAGTGGAATTATTTGTGCATTGTTTGGATGAATAGAAAATAGATGGAAAGAAAATAAAGAGACAATTTTTTTTGTTTGGATGGAAAGAAAAGTGAGAAGAAAGAAAATCATAATAGTATAAAATTACATTAATACCCTTATCATAAAATAAAGTATAAATATTTTTATTTATTTATATTTTATTATATTTTATAAATATTATAAAATATTATAATTTTGCTAGTATTGTGATTAAGGTTATTTGTTTTGATACTAGTATTAAAATCTACTGATACTATAGTTAGATGATAGGTTTTGTGAATTAATTGTTATTCTTATTGTGTTAAATTAAGATATTATTGTAGTATTACTAATAAATTTTATATTTTTTATATTAATTATTTTTAAAATTTGAGACTTGATTCTTCATAAAATGTTAGTGAAGATATGTATTTCAAATTTTAGTTTTAAGTTTTTGGCTATTTTATATTTTTTATTTACGTGAGACCGTTTTTATCGGTTCAACCAATGATTTATCGGTTGAACCAATAAACCAGTGAATCAGTAACTTGATCGGTTCGATCACCGGTTCGGTTCTGACAACTATGGTCCAAACTATGTCTTAGAATGAAATAAAAATGATTAAACTATCAAAATGATAAGTCTTTGAAAAATTTTAAAAATACGATAAAATATTAAATATTAAATATATATTTTAAAAATCAAATTTTAATGTAATTTTTTACAATTATTATTAAAAAAATAAGATCTTTTTATGTTTAAAATGTTGTAACTTTTGTGAAATGAATTTTTTTAATTTTTTTATTATGAATGATCACATTTTTTTAAAACATAAAAAGAAAACTTTAGAGATCAAATCTTCCTATTAATATTTTTACAAACCTTTTAAATATGTATTCAAATGTTATTACAAAAATTTAGATTTAATGGATAAGTCATTTATATTTTTTTTCATGGCATTCATATCTGTTTTAATCAAGATTTATTCAAGGTTCTGAAAACTGAACTGGTCATCGAACCGCTTTAACTACTGAATTACTGATTTAATAGTTCAATCGATTCAACTGTGGTTCAACCAAAAGAACTGTTTTATAATAAAATAATAAATAAAATATAAATAAACACATCAAAATATAGTTATAATCTAATATAAACTTTAAAATATCATCCAAATTAATACTACATTCTTACCAAAATATTACTAGCAACCTAATAACAACAAACATGAAAACAAGAACCATCTCAATTGCAAGAATCACAACAACAATTTAACGAATTAACAAGTACAAAATCAGAATAGAAAATCCAACAACCTAATAACAAAAAACAAAGACAATCTCAATCTTAAGAATCACAATAATACCAGTAATTTAGCAAATTTACAAATTAACAATTTGAGAAGAACAAAGCAACCCAATAATCTCAACAATAATTTAACGAACTAACAAGTACAAAATCTAAATAGAAAATCCAGCAACCCAATAACAAAAAATAAAGACAATTTCAATCTCAAAAATCACAATAACACCAACAATTTAGCAAATTAACAATTTGAGAAGAGCAAAGAAACCCAATTGCAAGAATCACAATAACTATTTAACAAATTAACAAGTACAAAATATCACAGGTTCACAAGAACCCACAACAAACCACTCCAACCCAATAATCTCATAAGTAAAAATCATTCGATAATAATTCAACCTAGTAACAAGTTACAACAACAAAATTCACAACTTAACTAACAATAATTATTCGTAATTATTCAACAATCATTCAACAAAGTTCACAGTTCAGTTCACAATTCACAGAAAAATAAAAAATATAAATCATAGATATAGCTCACAGTTCACGGTTCACAATTCATAGAACTTCACAGTACCAACAAATTATTCAATTATACTAAAAAAATTACCTAGAAGCTAGAAGTCTTGAACAGAGCACGCAAGAGGGAGACCCCACGACAAGGTTCACCTTCGAATGGGCTTTGAACGACCTTCGAACGGGTCGTGGCTGCGGTGGAATAGAGCTGGTGCCGACGGCACAATGGCTGTACGACGGAGGCTTCCACGTTCGCACGGTGGTTGCGCGATGGAGGGGAAGGAAAGTTGCGACGGCTACTGCGTGATGGAGGGGAAGTGAGGGAGCAGGTGGTTGCTCTTCAAAGCTGGAAGTTCCGACGGCGGTGGTAGCAGGCGGTGGCTTTACGAAAGTGAGGGAGGACCAGGAGCTCTGGACTGAGTGTGAGAGACAGAGAGAGGCTAGCGCATTCTAGTTCTTGAGGGTAGGGTTGGACTCGAGAGTGGAGACTGGAGTAGACGAGTAGTGGAGGAGTTAGGGTTCATTGATTCAGAATCAACCAAACGGCGCCATTTGCTTCCAATACTACAAGAAAACTGGCAGATAGCGGCAGATATTTAGTAGCGGCTCTTGTGGCGGATTTGGGAGAGGCTACTAAAAGCTCTCATTTTGTTAAATCTTTTTTAAATCTTTTTTTTTTGTTTAAACATTGCCTTGTTAAATCTTTTCTAGTCCTCGCTATTTTTTTTTTATGAAAAACATGTTTCAAACACTGTAACTTAATGCATTAAATAAATTTTCAATTTTGTGTTACGTAAAAAATAATTTATTAATTAAAAAAATATTTATAAATTAATAATGTGCACAAATTTACGAATCAGGTTTTCTCTTGTACTATCAGCACATTTTGAGTTTGTATTAAAAAAAATGGTAAAGAAAAAATCAAGTGAACGTCTGAATTCATAAAGTTAAAACAAAGTTCAATAGAGCATAAAAATCAGAATTACTAAAGTAGACAAACAAGTATTGAGTCAAAATTTTTCATCAACATCGTATTGACCTAGTCAGAAATACTCTGTAAAAAATCTACTGCAGTCACGTGATAAAGGATCTGATAAGTCATCTCCAAACCATGAATTTTTGTTCAGATCGAAGCCCCTTTTTGCAGCATGTACGTCATCTTCTCTATGTTGGGTGTATAAAGTTTCATTGTCTTCTTCTGGAACCTTATTGAGCTCAACATTCCTGGAGATGTCACATCCACCAGAGAAGATATCATCTAAATCGTCTTCTGAATCAGTGTCTGCCCCATCTAGAGTGTCATCAACTATTTCGGCTGAATATTCAACTGACACTGAATATATGAACATGCAACCAACAACATAAATCTACTTAAAAGAAAATGATAACTTCCAAGTCATTACCTAGTAATTAAGAAAAAAAATTGTGGAATTATGGGAAGAGGACTTTAAACATTAACAAATACACAAAATTAACAATTACCATCTCCTTTGTGGTAATTTGGACAGATTTCTTGGAAAGAAGCTCTCTAATAGAACGTTCTATATACTTTAATTCCTCTTTTGAAGCAATCTCCAACTCAACAACATGTGTTTTATTAAAGCGCGTCTGCATCATAATAAAATGTATAGTTAATGATCTTTTTTGCAAAGCATAGTGTCTCTGTGATTCACTTTCTATGCTAGAAATTTATTTCTAACCTTTAATTCAGCAAGTATGTCTTCAGAGGTCCTACCAGCTACAAATGTCACAAAAATATACCCAAATTTCTTCTCGTACATTGATCCCCATTCATGAAGTTCCTACAAATTTTAGCATGAGCGTAACAACTATCATTGGTTAAATGTTGTAAGCATATATCAACTTAAAATACTTATTATTCAAATAATGTTTAACTCAACTTTTTAAGGGTATGGCTAATGAACAAACCTACATAGTAGCTTCGTTCGCCATTTCCAAGTATTCATTAGAACAAGATCGTCCTGATATAGCCTCCAACCAAGACCTAACATTCAACTTACGGGACCATATGTCTCTAGCAACCGTAATTGCATGTTCCAATGAAGAGAATAGAGAGGCCATAGCCATTTCGTTAGCGAATGTTGAGCCATCTTTGTCAATGGTCTCTTTATTCTTGAAGTTCATGATCAAGGTCCACATACTATTATTTTTTGTCTGTATGATAAGCTCTTGTTAATCTTTAAGTGGACCAAGTTATGTGGGCTTATGTGATTAGGCATGCTTATATTGGATGTGATTTTTGCTGTTTATATGATTATATTGGTTGTGAAACTTGCATTTTGAACTTAGCCTTTAGGATAAAGTTTTCATGGTGGAAAGCTCTCAATCATATTTGCTTGTGTGTTGATTTGATTACTCGTGTATAAAGTTCTGTGATGTAGAATGGATGTGGAGTTAAAGTTAAGTGGTTACAATGACGGTGTGAAAGCACTGATAGAAGATCTTTATCATCTTCATTGTGTTATCTTATGATCTGAACTATTTGTAGCAAGTCTTTCACTATGAGGACGATGGAAGAGGGAGAATAAAGCGGAGAATTGTACAAAGAATAGGAAGATCTTGGAGGAACGCAAGAAATTATTTGTTCCATAAGGTTTATGACAAAGAACTGACTTTTGAGGAAAACCTCAAGCGTATGCCATCAGGAATATATGCAAATCACTAGAAATGGTTTATTGAATATTGGTTGAAGGAGGACACACAGGTAACAAATATTGAGTTGGTATTTCATTGTATTCGATTTTAAACCGTCATGAATTACTACTAAATATGCTGAATTTATTGTGATAGTGGAAAAACTACTACCCAAAATATCTTCACCTTATCCTTTTTTGTGTTTCCTGAAGTTGTACATGGCTGACTTATAGACCATTAATATTGTAGTAATTTATCCCGATAACATTTATGTTTGTCTTTTTCTTCGTAGGAGAAGTGTAGAAAAAATGCCATTAATCGTTCAAAACAACTGTACACACATACCAGAGGTTCTAAAACAATGGCAAGAAAGAGACACGAAGAAGTAATTAATTTAAATTCAGTTTCAGAATTTTGATTTGTTTTTGGTAATATAGTATTGTCTGTTATATGATTGTGTCTTGATGAATGTTATAGGAGCAACGACAAGGAAGGCCTATTGGTAGAGGAGAGATATGGACCATGAGTCATAAAAAAAAAAAGAATGGTTCGTATATGAATGAAGATGCGTGTGTTGTTGGGGTAAATCATGTTCTTTAATTTTTCAAATTTCTTTTTGCAATTAATACCATTGAGTTTAAATTAGTGTAAATCTGAATCTTACATGTCTGGAGGAAGCAATTGAACATATTGAGAGCCAAGACGCCTCCAGCAAGGAATTTTCACAAAATGATTCCCTTGCACAAGTGCTTGGAAAGAAGCACCTAGGAAGAGTTCGTGGACTAGGTTTCGGTCCATGTCCCACTTAGTGTTTTCGTAACATTCCACAGCAGTCTGACTCCGGTGTGCAAATTGAGGAGTATCAGATGGAGATTATAAAACTTAAGGCGGAGTCAGCAGAACTCAAGTCAGCGGCAGTAGAGGAAAAGACAAAGAGACAAAGAATGGAGGCGAAGGCAGAGGCAACAGAGGAGAAGACAAAAATACAGACAATGGGAAATTTGTTAAGATACATAATCCAGCAACAAGGAGGTAATTTGCCACCTGAAATAGTTGCAGATCTGGATTCTTTGGAAAGTGCACCGACCTTATCCCATGCAAGATGATGTGCTGGAATTAATGAGCTGAATGATAAATCTTGGAATCTGAATACTTTTTAACTGTTCACTGTCCTAATGACTTTTGAGATATTTAGTTGCAGTTTACAGACATCGATGCACTGAATTCAAATTACTATTATAATGATTCACTTTTGCATATATATTTTTGTTCTGTTTGTGTGTTTTTAGTTTGATTGGCTGTTGGTTGCTTTAATAAATTAAAACAACTTAGTGGAAGAACGTATAAAGAATAAAAGAATTTGGCAGCGGTTACAAATCCGCCACTATATCTTAACAGAATTTTTCAACAGATGGCATTTTGCAGCGATTAACAACCACTGCGATCTCCAAGCAGTCCTATTTACGATTTCGTAGCGGATAGAACCGCCGCAAAACTATGCCGCTGCAAAATACCATTTAGCAGCGGTTACTATTAACCGCTGCTAAAAATTTAGCCGCACGCTATCTTCCGACGGGTTATCAACCGCTGCTATCCGTTCGACAGCGATTAAAAACTGCTGCTAATCGACTGCATAACCGCTGCTATTTATAAAAAATTGGTGTTAAAAATATTTATTATTTATTATCTAAAATGTGACTTAGTACTAATGTATAATAAATATTTTTCAGTTTGAAGATCATGATCTTCGTATAATAATTGTTGTACGTTTAATCAACAGTCATTGCAGTTAGAGAAAATCATGAGTTATGGCGTTGACCGATAATTTTTTAAAATATGCATACAAACAATTAAATATAAAGATATTATCGGTCTAGGCTATTAAAAAACTTTAGTTATTGAGTATTTATATGTCGAAATAATAATTTATCTATTTATTATTTGAACAACTACTATTTCATACAATTAGTATGTTTTGCTAATTGTATTTTCTTTAAAATAATTAATTTATATTTTATATAACATCTTTAAAGTATGAACAAGCTTATGACATTTAGAAATTGTCCTCTTTCTTTATACCGTTGTCTTCTTTTTGTTATAAATATCATTTGAAAAATTATTTGATAGCCAAATATATGATTGGCACATTCTATAAAAAAATTATGTAATATATTAATATGTGTATTTATACATCAATACAAAAAAAAGTTTTATAAAAAACCCATACGATATCTTAGACAAATCTTTAAACAATTAGTATATATAATCAATTGTTTTTTTCTTAATAAATTAATTGGATAATTCAATCAATTAATTGCTTTTTTCAATCAATAATCAATTGGATGGATCCCTTAACCAATCAATTAGATAGAAAATAAAATCGATTCACTTATACAAAAATTAACTGCTTTTTGTTTGTAAAACAATCAATTGTTATAGAAAAAAATCTTTTTTCACTAATCATTCAAAATTCTTGGATAAAAAATGGATTGTTTTACAAGTCTTCACTAAACAATCGATTTCTTAAATAGAAAATCAACTAACTTACTAGCAATTGCAAAAAAAAATCTTCGCTAAGCAATCGATTAACTAAATGTAAAAATCGATTAGTTTATGTAAAAAGTAAAGGACTTCTGTTCATTAACCAATTGATTCCTTCAATAAAAAAATCGATTCAATTTCTACAGATGGTGATTTCTGCAAGTGCGAAGATTGCATACCTGCAAATTCATAAATGATGATTGTAGCTGCAGCAAATTGATAATCACAATAAAAGGAGATTCATAAATCATTACAATTATAGAATTGGGTAATTGAAAAATAAATTGATGATTAATTGAGAAATTGGTAATCTTAAGATTAAAAAAGATAAGACTAAGGTTTTCACATCAAAATAAAATTGAAAAAGAGATTGAAGATAAATATTCATAAAACTTAATCATAAAATTTTAAAAATAAAATAATTCTTAATCTCATTATCTGTTCTTCCGGGTAAATTAGCAGCAATTGTAGACCACCTAATAAGCATTACACAAAAAAGTTTAGTTTAATTATAATTTTATTTTATTTTTCGTTTTATATATAATAATAACAATAACAATAATTTCTGTAAATGCTATACAAAATGACAAAAATATGAAATTAATGCTGTTCAAATTAAGTTGAGCATATATAATTGACTTTGAACAGTACTGTGGTTTCCTTGCCTAGCTAGCATTCTAAGGATATATATGAAATGAATTTTAATTCTTTACACAATCGAAAAGTCTATGAATTAGTTGGCAATAACTCTGTATATTACATGTGCAAATTCAAAAAGTAGGGGTGTGCATGATCCGACTCGATCTGAAGACTCGGTCTGACTTCGAGCACTTTAGGGACTAATTTGGTGTGATTTTATTGGGTTTAGGGTCGGGTAAGTATCTCATAAATAGACCCGGTCATTATTTTGGGTTGGGTCCGGATCATAGCTCAAGTCACCCGAACTCGGTCCAGTAGTTCGGTCATCATACACAATTAATATTTTGTGTTATTAGTGATGGATGTGATGGCTATTCTTATGTGGAATTTAAGTATTGTAAATTTTAATATTTTGTGTTATTAGTTATTATAAGACTATAAGTTAATATTTTATGTTTAAAATGCATAAGATTTTAGACTAATGCATAATATTGTGTTATTTGTATTGATTTAAATATTTGGTGTTATTAGATAATCCGGGCCTGCTACACATACAAGCAAAAAGGCCCTACAAGTCATACAAGCTCCCAGCCCACAATCCTTGCACACGCGCACTGAATTACATTGAATGGAGCGTCATTTACACGCGCTCCACTCAAACGGTTGCACTTCGCGTAAACCGCTCCATAATGGCGCACTCTTCCACTCCTTAATGGCGCACTCTTCCACTTCTCCAAGCCATTCAAAGAAAACACAACCGTTCCATTTTCGAGCAACATTCGAAAATGAAGATATACAACTCGTCGCTAAGATTCAAAAATTCCATCAACACAACATAGAACTCTCGATCAAGAATCTCCAGAAAAAATAAAGTTATAATACTCAAGGTACGTTACGTTACTATTTTAGTCATCCTGTATATTTTCCACATTTCGAAATCGAAGAACTAGGTTTTACTGTTCTTCTACGTTGTTGTACGTTTTACTGTTCTTCTTGTTCTACACCTCATTTTACAGTTTATAATATTCTACTTGTTCTAGGTTTTACTGTTATTCTTGGTTCTATGTTAAACTGTTCTTCTTAGTTCTTCTAGGTGTTACTGTTCTTGTTGTTCTAGTTCTTCTGGTAACTGATTTTTGGGGGTATATTTCGTAGTTTGGTGGGTATATATAGAGTAATTTATTGGGTGTATATGGCATAAATTGTTGGGTGTATATTTCTGAACTGATATACTGTAATAGTCAGCAGTTGCAACTGTTCTTATATTTGCTTGTCCATGGGTGTATATTGCTTGACCTTGTAATGTTGCTTCACCTTGAATATTAATGCATATTTGAGTGATATCTGACTGATATATATGGGTGTATCTGAATCATATCTATGGGTGTATCTGACTCATATCTATGGGTGTATCTTACTGATATCTATGGGTGTATTTTTCATTTCAGAAAAAATGGCAGCAAGAAACCAAGCTGGAAAAAATGTAAGAACAAATATATGTCTTAGATGAAATCAGTTTTATATAATAGAAATATATCTGACTATAATTTTGTTTTTGTTTACAGGAAACCAAAGACCTTAAGTGTGCAATACATTTGTTAAGTGAGAAATTCAGAAACATGAGTGAGGAGAAGAAAACGATTGTTAGGGATTTGGGATTCAGTGGCTTGATGCACATCCCGCCACTAAGGGTGCATCACCAAGTATTAAGGGAGTTGGCTAACAACTTCAAATTAGGGGAGAACAGACTAGAAACCAGCTACGGTTCTTTTAAAATAAGACCAAAAACAATAGGTGATGCGCTTAGCATCAACGCATCAGGTAACTCGCTAAAAATTATAGGTGTATATTAACTGATGCTTGGGTGTATTTAAATTGATGCTTGGGTGTATTTGAACTGATTTTCATACTATGTTGTTTTCCTTTTTTAGGAGATCTATTTCCTCAGAAAGTCAATTATAAGGATCTTTCTGAGGATGATAAAGAAATTTTTAGAAGATTCCAGGGTAAGACCCTCAAAAATCTTACAGATGAGATGATGGATATTGGCGTTGGTAACGAACAGGATCGCCTAATGTTCAAGAGGATTTTCATCCTCTATATACAGATGGCGTTCCTTTTACCAACGACAATAAACAAAATCTCACATGTGCACCTGGCCCCAATTTTTGAGATGGACACCATAACAGAGTGAAACTGGGGAACGCATGTTTTGAGTTTTATCATCAAGGGCATAACCGATTACAAGGAGAAAAAGAAAAAGGCAATTGATGGCTGTCTCTTTGCCCTGATGATAATTTACTTTCATCTTTCTAAAAATAAAGACAAGAAGAGGGCAGAAAGACCTCCAAAATCCTGGATTGCCAACTGGAGTAAGGAGCAGTTGGTTGAAAGAATGAGGGCAAAAATAGAGGAAAATATGGTAAGTGAACATAATATGTTGGGTGTATTTTATTTACCTGAATGCTGCTAACTAAAATTTCTAATGTTTCAGGGGATTGTAAAGATGGCGGAAACAAGAGAGAAAATGAAAAAAATAGAGAAAAAAGAAAAAAACAAGAAATCAAAAAAATAAAAAAAGGAAGGCAAGTTCAACATCGTCTTCGGAGACAGAAACAACTGATAGTGACAGTTCTACCTCTGAGTCTGAGACTCAAGAAGACTCAGAGGATTCACCAAGAAAAGAACCCAGCAAAAAAGGAAAAAAGTAAGTACCATACTTGGGTGTATTTTCTTTATCAAGTTGGATGTATTTTGTTGACCCATTTGGGTGTATTTTGTTTATCAAGTTGGGTGTATATTGTTTATTAAGTTGGATGTATTTTGTTTATTATGTTGGGTGTATCTTGTGCATTCACTTGGGTGTATCTTTTTCATTCATTTGGGTGTATTTTATATCTTTAGTATGTTTTAAATAATGATTGTTTGCCTTCCAGAATGGACTCTAAAAAAAGAAAGAAGAGTCAAGAGGATTCTGATTCCGAATCTGAATCAACTGATGAGTAATGTTCTGAAATTATTACTCCTTTCTTTTGGCTTTATTATCAAGATTTCATGTATTAACAGAGTGTCTCTTATTAACTTATAGAAGCGAATAATCATCACCAGTGAAGAAGCAAAAAAAAAAAGAAAAAGACACAAAGAACACCAAAAAAGTAAGCACTTCCTTGGATAATATTTTGTGATAAAATTAATTTTTTATTTCTGATTCATACTTGTTTTTTCCACCCAGGACACAATCCAAAAAGAAAAAGGTTGTTGTTGAGCATTCATCTCCTGAACAAGATCAATTCTATCATGGGTACAGTACTTTGTAAGCTATATTAACGTCTATCATCAAGATTATTTTTGTTAACATGTTCTTTTATGCATGTACTGTCAGATCTGAAATTGGAAGTGAAGATCTAGATGAATTCTTAAGAGAAAACAATGAAAAATCTGCTGCAGAGGAGTATGTCTTTTTGGGGTGTATATTTCAGATTTTAGGGTGTTTTCTTTGCTAATAATTGTTTCTTGTTTCGCAGGGAGAAGGAAGCTGACCTGCGATCGACGGAAGGTCACTATGTCTCCTCTTAAACGTAAGAAGCTTTATTTGATAAAATCTTGTTATCATGATTTAACTGTATGATATTTTGTCTGAATAACATGAACTCTGTTTAGAATACCGGACGTAAACTTGGGAAGTGATGATCCTTCCTCTCAAGGACACACAGAACAAAGTAGCGTAAACAGACCGACAGAGAGCATGCAATTTCTCTTTCAAATAACCATTACTTTTGTTCTTTTATTACCTTCTACTTCTAATTTTGTATATATTTTTTTTAGAAAAAAAAGCCCTTTATTGTTTTATTCGAGAAAAAAAAGGCAGGAAAAAAAGCAAAAACTGCAAGTATGTAAGTTCTCAAAAAACAAAGCCTGTCTTTCTTTTGAATTGTTCGGGTGTATTTTTAACTTTCTTTGGGTGTATTTTAGGTTAAGTCTGGTTGATGAGTCAGCCAGTGAGCCGGCTGATTCGAATATGATGGTTGTGAGGGAAGAGACACCGTCCGAAGGGCTTGCAATGTGAGTTTTTCAAGAATATTTCAACCTTATAACCTTTTTATTTTCAAAGGCATTGTTAACCTTTCATTTTTCTTCTTGTTTAGAGTTCCGATTCAAGTTTGTGTACCAGTGTCCCAAACAACCACTGTGCCGGAATTTGAAGAAACACCTGAGACAGAATATGAACCAACCCCCTCTGCTACAAATTGAAGGAACTACAAAAACGTAAGAAATAGTATTGGGTGTATATTTGTTTACAGTTTGGGTGTATATTGGGTTACAGTTTGGGTGTATATTGTTCCTGAATAATTTTTTTTACGTCATGATTAATTTTATGTGCCGTGCAGCACTCCTGAATCCCCCCCCCCCAACTTGAAGAAAGCACACCCACACTTCTCCCAGCTCCATCTAAAATGTAAGTTCATCAGAGTAAAATCAATGTTTTGGTTATCATCCGTATATTCTTATTCTTATAATATGTTATACATGATCACGCAGTAATCCAGCCCCAGAAGACGCTGCTGCGTTGATGATGATGGCATGGACAGCATCGTACGTTCCTAAAAAAGATCCGATGCCATCATTCAGCCTTGGCTTCACTGATTCCAGCCAAGAAGAAACAACAACGCAGGAGGGGGCGTCAACACAAGATGAACACATGGCAAAAACTCCAGAAACCCCAAAACTGCTAGAACAATTAGAGGATCTGGTACATAAAATTGCAAGTGGTGTGGTGACAAAAAAAGAAAAAAGTCCAGAGATTCCAAAGGAGAGTGGGGCAGAGAGTTTCGAGAAGTTTGAAATTCCTGTCAGGCCAAATTTAAATACTACTGACATGAAACAGAAATGCTACCACTGGGCTATACGAGTGAAGACCTATGCAGATGGGCTAACTGATGAGTTTGACAACGTCTGCAGACTCCAAGCCCAAGATAGCTACACTCTGTCAAAACTCTACCTTGCATCACTCGCGCCTAAAATGCATATAGAAGCTGAGGTAATATTACAACAACATTAATGTTTTTATCACCAAAATTAACTACAATCCTGATTGTTGTAAAATTAATTTCGGCATCTTTTTTTAGATTGTCTCTGCCATGTGCTTCATCATAAACCAACAAAATATTCAAAGGTTTCAAGAAGAAGTATACTGTCTCCCCCCTGATATTGTGGTAAGGGTTGCTTCAACAAATTTTGGGTGTATTTTCTGCATTCCTTAGGATGTATTTTTTTCTTACATTGGGTGTATTCTGTTTATTCATTTGGGTGTATTTTCTGTGTTCAATTGGGTGTCAGTTGTTTATTCGTTTAGGTGTATTTTCTGGATTCATTTGGTTGTTCTCAATTTTTGCAGAATATGGCCCTTACAAATCATCCACAGGGGGTATTCTTATAGCCTAAAAACAATAAGCCATTCAAGGTGGAAGACTACCCAATGTTCATACCCTTCTTGGACCTTCAAAAATTAAAATCACATCGTTATGTAAGTTTTCATTTCTAAAACTACTTATTACCATTTTTTACTTATGTGCCAAATAAACTAAAACAGTGTTCAATCTGAACATATTTCAGATATTTGCACCTGTTTGCCATTCACATCATTGGTGGTTATGGGTCGCTGATACAAGAAAGAGGAAATTTTATATAGTGGACCCATTACACAACAAATCTCCTTCCGATGCGAGAATTGTGCTGAATACATTTGTTGTAAGTTGGTTCTGTGTTCTGTATTATATATATATAGTTGGGTGTATTTCTGTTTAATATAAGGGGTAACTATTAACTTCTTTGGGTGTATCCTTTTATTGAAATTATTCATGTATTACTGATTTGTTTTGTGTTTTAAGGGATACGTAATTTCACGAATTAAAGTATATGCTGGAGGGGCACCTCTGAAATCAAAGGACAAGGACAGGGAAATTGTAGCACCATACCTTCACATCTCGGGCCAAAAGACAAGGTATAAATCTTTCACTCTGAAAATTAAAATTTCCTATATGTAATTTATAATTTATTTTTCTGTTTTCAGCTATGACTGTGCTATCTACGTAATGAAGTGGCTTGAGATATTTGAGCCCGCAAACATTAAGAGGCAGAAGTATGAGTGGGACAATTGGACCCAGGTAAATATGTTTAAAACTAAATAACTCTATATTACATTACTCAATTAATATGGTTGATTAAACAGAATATTCTTTTTTACTGTAGGACGAGGTGGACCACTTTAGAGTAGAATATGCTTCTCGGATTCTATTTCATGACATGAATCTAGACAAAGATGAAGCCATTAGGGGAAGTAATGCAATCAGACTGTCCAAGCCATCCTCGTTGTTATTGAGTCCATATTGTCAGATAGATTCTCAGGATGTTGACACTGTTTAATGTAAATGTTATATAGTCTTGTAACAAATGGAAGACATGTTGTAAATATTTGACAATTATAATGCAGTTTATTGTGAAATTTCTTTCAATAATTAAACTATGTCTGCTGTATTCAAAATGTATGAATTACAGGTACTATAATATGAAGGAAAACATCAAATTAAATATACACCCATAACCTGCCATTTTTTACACCCAAAGATAGTTGAATATACACCCTGAAATCTATCCCCCCTGATGCTTTGTGCCTAAAACCCTGAACCCTAAACACTTAAAACCTAAACCCTTACCCCCTAACCTGTAAACCCTAAAACCCTAAACGCTAATACCTAAAACCCTTAAACCGTTGTAAAAAAAAAAACAAACAGTATTTTATAACATAAAAACAACATTCTGAAGTATATATATGTATCTATATGTAAAATTTGAATCACAAGAAAATTCACAAAAATACACCCAAAAGAACAGTGCTTTTACACCCATATATACTGGAATTTGAATGCACCACTGATGCAGCATCAAACAGGTTTATTTGAATATAACAAACTCACATATTAGCTAAACTATTAACGAGAAAAATAAACTCAATCACCACAAATTTAAAGAACATCACTTTTACCTCACTTAAAACTTTCGTTTTCTTCTTCTTTGTGGCATTTGTAATCTGTTTGTCCAACTTTGAACCTAGCCTATTTTTTGGACGTCCTCTTGTTCGAATCCTTGGGGGGCTTTGAAGCTCGTTAATGGATTCCAAGTTGGCGTCTTCGTGAGATAAAGAAGATGTCCTCTTCCTTTTGGCTTTTAATGATTTCATCTCAGCCATGACGTTATCGTACGCACGGTGCAGAATTACAGTCAGCTCCTCTGATTCGGATGCAAATTCGCAAATATTTTGCGAACGAAAAATCAATTGGTCAAACCTCTTGCTTCTTGGCTCCAACAGTGGCTCGTCGTGGCTGCTCTTGATGTGTGTGTGTCGCCTCTTTACCTTCTTGCTCCATCGTTCCAGTATATATCTAGGTGACACTTGGCTTACTTGTTCAAAGCTTAACACGCTTAGTGCGTGACGACACAGTATCCCTCTCGACTCGAATAATAAGCATTGGCATTTTACCTCGGCTGCTACTGAGTTGTAAGTAACCACAAACTTGTTGAATATTGAGCTGGAAACTTGTTCTCTAACCTCATATACTGAATAGCCTAGAGCAGAATTCGTTAATCTAGTGATGTAATTCGCCTTTCCTCTGAATTGCGCTTGGACTTCCCTAAATTTTTTTATGAGTGTACAAATCTTGAAACTGAGCTTCAATGGAGGATTTGGTTGCACACGGTATGACCGTATGAAAATCTGCAGCATCTGATTCTCTCTCTGCTTGCTCCCTGCTTCCGAGGCAATTATCGTATTGTTTGACGAATTGAATAAGCGAGCTGTTCCGGGTAATAAACTTGTTAAAAAATGAATGCATGCTCTCGCTCCTTTGTGTGCTTCTCATCCCTGCTCAGAAGTGGTGATCCAGATAAATTGGAACCCATATATGACGGTCTTCATAGAGATCTGCATAATACACCCAAACACAGACTATAAATACACCCGATAAAAATTAAATTTACACCTCTGCTGCAGATTTTAACCCAACACTACCTGAAAGCCACTTGTTGTCCACAAGACCAAAATTTAGCAGAAAATCATTCCAATTCCTATCAAATGAGTCTTTGCTATGAGAGTTCCAAACAACTTGGCTCATTTCTTGTTCAATATCTGCATGTCCCTTGTACCCGTTTAATTTACTTGGAATCTTCTTCATGATGTGCCAAATACACCAACAGTGAATTGTTGTTGGCATACAGGCCTCTAAAGCCCTTTTCATTGATGCGCATTGATCGGTGAGAAACCCTTTCGGAGCATTTTCTCCCATGCAACGAAGCCAACATTGAAATAACCATTTGAATGATTCAATTTCTTCGTTTTTCATCAAAGAGCATACGAGAAGTGTTTACTGACCGTGGTGATTCACCCCGACAAAAGAACCACAAACCAAATTATACCTGAAACAAATTACCATAGTGCAGAATGGAAAATCATTAAGTACACCCAACAAATGCTTTGTATACACCCAAAAACAGCCAATATACACCTCTGCTGCGGATTCATAAAAATACATTAATTTAGCATCATAAACAAGAACAGTTTGTTACCTGTTTGTATTGTAGGTGGTGTCAAATGAAATAACATCTCCGAAATACTCAAAGGTAGCTCTACTTCATGCATCGGCCCAAAAAGCCAGCTTAATCGATTGATCCTCCTCGAGTTCAAGCTCAAAAAAGAAATTCTGATTCTTCTCTTTCATTCTTAACAAATATTTCCCGAATTCCTTTGCATCTTCTTGTTCGGAAACATTCCACACTTCCCTGGTAATGTAATTTCTCACATCCTTTTTCAATAAAATTTAACTCGCGGTGACCCCCGGCAGCCGCAACAAATGATTGGTAAGTTTTGCTTGGTCTGATACCGGCCTCCTCGTTATTCTCTATTGTACGACGAATGGACATGCTTAGTTCCCTGTGCTGTTTGAGCATCTCTGCTTTACTTGGATAGCAAGAGTGTGAATGATCCAGCACAACCTTTGAAATGATCCAAGCACCAACATCCTTCAATGTGTGTAAATAAATTCTTGCAGGACAGTTTAAACCGGCTGTCGGATTCGTCTTCTCGATCGGAGATATTTTAGATTTCCATTTTCTCTCTCTGCTACATATAATCAATTGATTCTTAATCTCGTTTTCCTTCCTATTTGTGCTCCGAACTCTTGTAGAAAAACCTGCAGTCTTGGCGTAGTTCCTGTAAAATTTTCCAACATCTTCAAGGGTGGTAAAGGTCATTCCAACCTTCGGAACAAACTGGTCATCAACAACAGAGAGAGGCTGCAGAATACACCATGTCAAAAACTATAAATACACCCAATCATTGCTAATATAATACACCCGAACGGCAACAACTCAACTAAAATGACAATAAAAGCCATAAGCTGTAAATACACAGGATGCAGAATATACCATGACAAAAAAAATACACCCTATCATGTCTGATATAATACACCCGAACAACAACAACTCACCTAAAATAACAAAAAAACAATAAACTGTAAATAAACAGGTTGCAGAATACACCATGTCAAAAACTAAAAACACACCCAATCATGTCTGATATAATACACCCGAACGACAACAACTCAGCTAAAATAACAGAAAAAGCCATAAACTGTAAATACACCCACACTTTCCAAAAAAATACACCCAAAAAAGTTCTGATCTACACTCGAGCGTCTGCTATAAATTCCAGATAATTAATCAAAACTAATACATTACATTCAATCCACAGATTTATGTTGATGCGTTAGTCTCACAGTCAATGTTCACAAATTATTCAGCTACACAATGCTATATAAATTACTACAACAAAATTCAGAGTAATCGTATGTAAATCAAACCTCAGGAACTTCGTTAGATTCAAATTCATAATCCACTTCGCCCTAATTCAGCTGACAATCTGAGGTTGAATCATCCATTATCTTCAAAACGAGTTTAAACTTTGATTTCAGAAAACAAAAAATCGAATAGAAAACGAAGCTGGAGTTACAAAGAGAGAAGAACGAAGAACGAAATAAGGAGAACGAGCAAATCTAGAAATAAGGAGAACGAAGAAGGAAACAAATCTTTTAAATTTGGTAATTATATATACGCGGGATCTTTATATAGCGCGTGTATTGGACGTAGACCTTGCAGCGCGTTTTTGGGGTTTATTCGTTAATGAATTTGTAAAGCATACAAGCCCTAATGGCTTGTATGCAGAGCTTTTCTGTAGATAATATTAGTATTGATTATGGTTATACTTTAATTTCAGAGAAGAGTTGGTTCTTGTTATATTTTTCTAAGTGAATTTTACCATATCAAATAACGGTTGGAGTCTTAGAAATTTGGATATTTTCACATGCTAGCTTATAAGAAGGTATCAAGATAATGTAATGTTAATGGCTCGGTTTTCACCCGGTTTTTACCCAGTATAGTCGTGGCTCGAAAGTGTATAAGTTTCATCGAGTCTAGGGTCGGATTCGGGTCTAATAAATAGGCCCAATATAAAAGTTATAAAAAAAATGTATATTCGGAGAGTATCATTTTAACATCTCTTAAAAAAAGAAAGTGAAATTTTTTCAAAAAATAAATAAAGAACATTTAGGTCACGCTAGGTTTGATTTAATCTTACTTGTTTCCCAAAACACACTGTAACTGGATGATCATTTCTTCTTCTTCTTCAAATGAGAATCTTCCTCTCTTTATATCAATGCCCATATATATGTAATTTTTTTTTTCAGATGGATTATTAGACCACCTTTAATCTTATACATTATAACATTACAAAATCACTTACACTGTACACATATATATACAATATTTCAAGTTTTGGATCTGAATGTGATTATTTACGCGGCGAATAAATTATACCAAAACCTGAACAATATATAATTCTTTTTTTCAATAAAAAAATTAGAAAAATGTTAATGTCACTTTCATTTTGATAATGCTATTTCTCAAAAAATTATATCTTGAAACCCAAAATTCTTGACGAGTAACTGAGTAAGCTGATTATTCAGCGAGTTTAAATTGGTTGGGAATCCAATAATTTTGTTTTGCTCTAAGAATCGTTTTTTTTATTTCATAAAACCAATTATTTTGTTTCGCTTCCCATTTTTAGCGCTTTCGATTTTTTTTTTTAAACATATTTTTTGGTTTCAATTTTTTTTTTTATTTTGTCATCATCAAAAGTGAGTAGTTTCCTAGAGTATGAAAGCCAATACCAAAACATAAAATTAGAGTATGAAAGTCATGACTAAAAATCAAAGTCCGTAGTTGAGGCCCATCTTTGTCCATCAAGTTCTTAAACCTCAAATGGGTGCACACGACTAAGGCCCAAAAATAAAAAAAGAAGGTCATAGTACAATGCAACATGGCATGTTATTGTGTGCAATTGTGAAACATATCTCATCCTATAATCACGAGGTAATGCATCCTACATAAAAATTGAGTATTTATTGAAAAATAAATCACACAAATTACAAATGTTGTTTTCAGGATTTTCATTTTTATTTTAAATATCATATTTAATTATATATGTCAAGTTAAATCAAGCTCAAAATTAACTATGTCAGCCATTATTGTTACATACTTTAATTCAAACTAAGGTCTAGGGACCAAGTACCAACTAACAAATGGCATAGACACTTGTCACATAACATCTTTGGACAAGATCACATGATCAAATTAGTTCAATTTTAAGTACATTTAAAAAAAAAAAAACTTACAAAATTTTCCATGGACATTTTGATCATTCGCAAATGTCTTGATTTTCAATTTCCAATTCCAATAAAGGGATATTTTAGAATAAATTAAAAAAAATATTTCTCAAAAAAATGATTCTTATTTTAAATATGAATATTCATTTTTTTAGAATTCGTTACTGTTCGTCAAATTACGCGATAAATTAGATATGTACATACAATTTGTTTAGTGATACGTGTTAAACTATGAGGAGGTTCGCCCAATTATAAAAGGCTTCACCTTTTTTATTGGGTTATGTTACGTATAATCGTATATACTAAAATCAGCTATTAAAATTAATTATCAGTATAAAATATATGTTGAAATATAAATATACATTAAAAATAAATTAAATTACACATATATTTATATACAAATACATTAGTAATTAATTTTAATGACTAATTTTACTATATAAATAACATTTTTTTTTATTTCACTTTCACTATTCGCTCTCAAACTTCTCTCTCAATTCAACGTCTCGCCACTCTCCATCTCTCAACTCTTCCAATTCCATCAAAAGCTAAGTGTTTTTATCTTTGTTCTTAGTTTTATTTAGTATTTATGTTATGTTTATTTATTTATTCAGTTTATATAATATTATAATAATATTATTAATTGAATAATTAGATTAGTTTATTTATTGTTTGTAATAAAAATAAATATCTGATAAATTATATTGACTTAATAAGAGTGGTGATTGATAGATTTTGTGTGGTCTTTATGACAATATTGATATACTCGGATATATTTGTGGTCATGTACCCAAACTTATGACCTTCATCAACATACTGTGTCTAGATCAATCGTGGTATCTCCTCTAACTAGTTGGTAATGGTCATGTTCTCTGCCCTCAATTGACTGAAGTAGCTAGCAAACTTCGTTCATGATTTTGAATATGCTGCATTGATAAGTACCTTCTTTAAATCTTTATTCTTGAAATACTTCCTAAAGTTGGTTGTCTTGTACAAAGGCTTAAAAGGCATGAAGCAGTTTTCAACCACTTCTATCAGCATTCAGCACAGTATCAATTGACTTGTGTCTATCATAAATGACCAAGATGTCAAGTTGCGGTATAACATGCTGCCTTAGATAAGACAAAAAAAAAAAAAGACCAGGCTTTCTTCGTCTTTCCCTCTACTACCATTTGAATTGGCATCCTCGGCTATGGCCATATGCAAGGTGCCTCCATATTTACTATACAAGTGAGTACCATCAATAGAAATTAGTGATTTGCAGTGTTTGAAAGCTTCAACACATGGTAAAAAAAAATTCAAAACACCCGATAAAACATAATACTGTCGTCATCACCGCGACTTGGTTGAGTTACAAGTTAAATCCATGTACCTACGTCGTAACAATTGTTAGAAGGTTAGTTTGTTTAATACTGCATATAAAACTAAAGACAACATAATAAGACACACCTGGTAAATACATCTGTATTACAAATAACCACCTAAAAAGGTTATTGTATAATTCTTCATAATCTCTCTATATTGTAGCGATTACCCTCTGCTTTGCAAGCCAAACCTTTCTATATGATGTTTTGTAACCAAAGTGAGTCTTAACAGATCTTTGCAAAACCCTTATGCTAATGGTCAGATCATCTTTTACCATTGTGAAGATCACTTGAGCTATCACTTTCGAATTCAACCTTCTATGATCTTACCTTGTTGATGTTTGTAGACAAGAATGAGGACCACTATATTTCCTCACCTCCATATGTCCTACCTTGGACGATAGAAAATACGTATGTTCCATTGACAACTTGCACCAAATTAAGTGTTTTGAACTGAATACTTTAAATGATCACTATCTAATATCTAATACTCCACAATCCTCCTGATGCTATACATCTTTATTGCCATAAGAACCTTTTTATTCTCAAACTGTTACTCAACTACGAACTTATTGATCGGATCATCATCGAGACCTCCCTAATTAAAAGACCAATCCTGATACATTACATTGCATCCAGATTCAACGTGGTAAAGTGAGATGGATGATCATATGACTACAAAATAGCAGGCTAAATCAGTGTGAGTTGCGAATCTATAAAGTAGTTCATCTCAACATCGTTCTCCTCCTCATCATCAGAGATATCAATCGGTTCAATTTCTACCTCCTCACTATTGGATACAGGGTTAACTAGATATGGATCGATCATTGGATCTCTAATTGTAGAGCCCTTATAGAACATCTGCTTGCCAAATACTTTCTGGATGTATCCAATCTTCATGACTTGGTCCATCATTGTTGTCTTTAGGTGGTATGTTTAGATCAATGTCCAATCTCATAATGTTTTTTTCATGGCCCCACTTGATTGAGTGTCATCACTAATCTCTAAAGAACTTTCCTCACGCAGATCAACCAGATAAATAAATTATTTCAAAATATGAATTCTAAAAATATAATTGTGCCAGCTGCTGATTAATTTTATGTCATCACCATCATCATCACCACGTAGTCGATACCTATGCCAAACAAATAAAAATAACACACAAACATTTTAGCTAAACAAAATTATCAATTAATTGATATTTATTAAAATAATACTTTTTATAATAAAAAGTATCATCTGTTTCTATTGAATATCTGTAGCAAATTTTTTTTACCTGTTTTTTGTATTGATGACTAATAGCATGCAGTACAAGATTACACAACGTTGCCAGACATCTCACATCAGGTGGTATGTCAATAAATATAGATTGAGGAGAACCTAATATAACATATTCATTATGGTCTAATAATATTTCTCCATCATAATAAATTCCTACTAATGGTATTCGAGACATTTTTCAGATAAAAAATAAGGAGATAAAAGAGGTAAAAAAAAGTGGATTTATGTACTGTAGTGAGAATAATAAATTTTAATTTTGCTTAAGAAATAATAATTTTTTTTAATTTATTTTAAAAAAAATTCTCCAATAAAGTGTTTGAACCCAAAAAAAAAAGAAAAGAAAATCAAATCCACAGCCTTCTTTTTTTGTCTGAAAAAGTATAAGGAGCCAATGGAATATTTGTACAATGTGTATAATGGAGGTTTAGGGAGTATTAGAGATATAACCATTAGTGTTACCTTTTTCCATCAGCGTAAGCTTCTGAGATGAGTGGTATCATGACATGATATTAGAGCTCTAGATCCGAAAAGTCAAAAGTTTGATCTTTGGTGAATTCTAAAATGTACACATTGTACAAATATTCCATGTGTACATTAATTACAATTTTAAAATGATATATGTTAATATATAATTGACCAATTAATTAAATACAATAGATAAATAAAAAAGTATAGGAAATTAAAATAATTTTTAATTATTTAACATTATTAACATTA
>NC_029788.2:110626662-110627389 GCF_000816755.2 Arachis ipaensis
TTAATTTCCTAACATTCCTCAAAATAATTGTGTACTTGGCCGAAACTTTGGTCTACAAAATAGACATGAGGCGTTTGTGGTCTGGGGATGGATTGAAGAGAGTAATAATACATGGCTGGTTTCACTTGTATTATAATAATTTTTCATTTATTAGTTTTGTCAATTAGCTTTGTGTTCCTTTTCAATCACAACAAGTGTTTGATCCAGATTTCTTTACATATCTATTCCTTCAACATGGAATAACGAATTTTCAACTTGCAACTATATGTAGTAATATATCGAATTATCCATCCAACTCTGCATGCATTGGATGTTGAATAGGTTAGAATAAATTATTTTATTAATTCAGATTATCTATATCGAATTACTAAAAATATATATTATAGTGCGAAAGTATATCTTTATTTATAAAATTAGAAATTAAAAATTTATGAAAGAGTTATTTCAGTCTTTCTCAATCAAAATTTTCTATATTTTTAGGACGGTTGAATTGCAATTCTTTTTATAGAAAAAGAGTTATTAAAATAGTTTTGGTATGCTGGGGATCGAAATCCTATTATTTATATTTAAATATACTACTTATTAAATCCTAAAATTTAAATAAAAATAGTATCTAAAGTCCAAAAAATAGTATCTGATTTTATTTTTATTTAATCCCAAATCAAAAGTAATTATAATTTATTCAATTTAAAATTTATAACAATAAATGAGATTACTATTATATAAG
>NC_029788.2:110627587-110639103 GCF_000816755.2 Arachis ipaensis
TATGTGATTATAATTAATATATATTACCCACAAATAAATTAAAAAATTAAATAATTTTTCATCAAAATAGGAATAATATGGGTGACAATGGGTAGGGTAGAGTAAGATTTGGAACCAACTCTAACCCTATTCTCGAGTTGAGATTTTTATATAAACTCAACCCTATCCTACATGCGGGTTGAGAATATCTCAATCTTAACCCTACCCGTTCTTAACCAGCGCGTACTTGATCCTACCTGCGAGTTACAAAAAAGATGCAACATTATTATATAATTTGATAATAATTTAAAATAGAACTGTTTTTTATATAAAAAAATATATTAAATTATCAATTAATAATTTTTTTTAATAGTTAAGGATCTTTTGCATTTAGTAAGAGGTCTTTAGTTCAACATCTATTTAAAATATATTTTTATATAAATATATAACATATACATATATAGAATACAAGTTGGTTAAGTAGAGTTGAAGTTCAACTTATACTTTATTTGATCTACACAAAAATTTTACTCATATTATATTTTATCCGTTACAAATCGAGTTGACAACCTATCTGATTGAATGGGGTTAGATTAAGTACATGCCTATAGGATATATTTTGCGAGGGACAATGCCAAATGTATATCATGTGGTTTGCGGTTCACTTAATTGGATTATTTTGTATTATATTTATTTATTGGATTGAGTTTAATAATGTTATCACATTTAGTATTCTGAGTACTGATGAAGGTCATCATCAAACAGATAGATATTCAAAACAGTTGGGTTCGGTTTATCCATTGGCATTAATAGGGCGTTACTTCAAATTCATTAATCTGAGGATTTTGTTGATGGAGCAATTTATCTATTTATCCGTACCTATAAATATAAAATATCCTCCAGAAGTTTAGGGCTTATTATTATTAGTATCTTAATAGATATTTCTATACATATTTTTATATATATTCGAAATATAAATGTAGACTAATAACTTGTTTTTTTAAGAGAAAGGGTGGAGAGGCCGGCGGATAGCAAATTGTATGATAACTAATTTTTTTAGCAAAAAAAGTCTAATTTTGATTTGATTTAATGGATGACTAAATTAAATTAAATTGATTGATCATCAAATTATACCGTATTATACTTTTGAAATTAAGTGATAATTGGTCTTATAAAACATCAATTTAGACCGATTGAATAGTCAAATTACTCATCTAAAAATTAGCAAGTGTTTCGTCCTGGCGCTGGGTGGCCGAGCTTAGCGACTCCGAGCAAGCGGCCGTTGGAGAGAAAGAGCTATACGTTGGTCTGGACCGAACACCGCGGCGGAAATACCTGGAAAAGATAATCTCGAATGAGAGTGATTAAGTAAATAGGAAGACTGAGAATAGAACCTGAACCTTAGCCGAGGATATTGGCTCAGCTTTATAGGCGTTATTCTGCCCGTTTGCTGTAGATAAGTCCTAGTTTGTAGGTTGGTTATGATATTCTGTTTTGGTAATTAGGTTTGCTTTGCACGTTTCTTATTTTCAAATGGATGAGGCCGTTTCTGTCTGCTTTCGTGCCGAGCTTATCGGACAGTTGGCATGAGGCCGATCTTATATGCTCACGTGCCGAGCTTTTTGGGCGGCCGAGGATAAGGGTGACGTATCATAGCCCCCAAGCTTGCCTTGGTTTGGGCAGGACTAAGGCGAGCTTCCGGACCAGGAGTACCGCAATCCTTGGTCACTGAGTTGTCGTATGTGCTCCTTGCAGCTCCCGAGCTCGTCTTAGTTTGGTGTGTTGGTTTTGAAACGTTTTCGTAGCATTTAATGCTTGCTTTGTTCTTCGTGCTCTAATGAATGATTGATTTGATTGTGCTGCGCGTTTCAAGGAGCCCCTGACCGTTTGATTTGCTGAGTGTTGATCGTGGGTTTTTTTTATGGTTTGGATTAAAGGGTAATGCTTCGTATCTAACTGCTCTTTATTCTGTAATAAACAAGCTTGTATCTCTTAGTTTTCTGTATTGGGGACTTCTACGTTTTTGGAGAAAAAATGAGCAAGAAAGGTGAGTGCTAATCCGTGTCTTTATTTCTTTCCTCCTTTCTCAATTTTGGTTTTCTCTACCTTGTTTCATGGAAGAGGGAAAGTCTGATGTAGGTGAGGGTGATTTGTATGGTTGGGTTGACTCGAAGGTTAAGGATTATGTGTCTCAATTTAGTGATAAGGAGTCAGTTGACATGTTGGATTCTAATGTCTGGTTTAGGAGTGGTAGTGGTATAAGGATAGAAATACTTCCCTGTGATGTTGGTGACCGGGTTTTCTATTGTCGCAATGACTGGGCTTACTTCTATATGTAAAGCTGTTTGTTTACTGAGTTGGGGGTTAGGGTTCCTTTTACTGATTTTGAGTGTAGTGTGCTTTATTGGTTAAACTGTGCTCCTAGTCAACTTCACCCGAATTCCTGGGAGTTTGTAAGAGCTTTTGAAGTGTTGATAGAATTCCTTGAGCAGCCGCCCTCTCTTCGGTTGTTCTTTTCTTTATTTCAGGCAAAAGGGGTTAATCGGGGTCTTTGGGTTAACCTGAGTAGTTATCCCCGTCGTGCCATTTTTGGCCTTTACAAGTCCTCTTTTAAAGACTTTAAAACTATGTATGTTAAGGTGAGGAGTGTGCCCGAGGAGTTTCCTTTCTACTTGAATGAATATCTTGTTGAGAGGTTCCCTTTATCTTGGTGTTCCGAACCTATGCAAGCTTTAGATGCGGATGATAGGTCGATCGATGATCAACTTATGATGGAGTTTTTGTTTGAAAAGTTGGGCCCAAAGGGATTGTTATCTGTGTCCGAGTTGTTAAAATGGGATACTGATAAGCTGGTTGTTCTGAAATATCTAGGTAAATTAGTTGTTTTTGATTCATTGTTGTTTTTTCCTTGTTCGTTCTCACTCTTTTGGCTTTCTGTGCAGGTGATAAGGCACCGATGATTACTACTGCTGGATTGAAGTCATTCTTCAGTCAGTGAAAAAAAGCTGAAAAAGAGGGTTCGACTACCAATGTTGACAAGGATTTTGTGATTCATCCTGAACCTGCCCTTAAGGCAAAACGAAAGAGGGGTCATGTGAAAGAGAGAGTTGCTGAGGCTTTTTTGGAAAAAGGAGAGTCTCTATGGAGCTTCGAAGGGTGGAGTCGGCTTATGAGTCTCAGAAAAGGTTGCATGGTTATTCGGAGGATGTGCATAGTCGGTCTTTGTGGGGTAAATTATACCCTTTTTTCTATCATGGCTAATGAGCTTTGTTGCTTCCCTGCTGATATGAAGATGATTGAGGGTGTTGGACATGTAGGAGTGAGTCGTTTCCTGCAGGTGAGTGTTGTAATTTTGTTTTGTATGTATGTGTTGTGATGCTGTTTTGATATTCTTTGCTTTTCTGTTTTAGGTGATTGGTGCACGTATCGTGGCTGTTGGTCGTGCTCAAGAGCTCGCTCTTGAAAAGGAAAATAAATCTGCTCTAGATGTTGCCGAGCTGTCCTTGGCTATGGAGAAAAAGGAGAAGACTATTACGGAGCTGTCCTCCTCATTGAGGTTGAAAGAGTCTGAGCTGGCTGAGGAAAGACATCTTCAACTCTCTTCTGCAGAGGAGGTGAAGACTGCTAAGGCTGAAAATGACCGCTCGGGGTCAAGGATTAAGGAGTTGCAGACTAAGGTCTATGAGGCTTTTGCGCAAGGATTTGAATGTGCTGTCTCTCAGGTGCGGGTGCTGTTTCCCGAGTCAGACGTGGATAAGCTTGATGCGACCAAGGTGGTTGCGGGTGGGCAGCTCGTGGATGACGAAGCTGCTGTTGTTGATGAAAGCGAGGGATCCAGTATTGGTGACAAGGCGGATTAGGTTTTTAGTTATGTTTTGATTTGTAAGCTTTGTATGTGGCTTTTTGGCCCTTTAAAACTTGTTTGTTCTTGGATAATTTCGAGTATCGTTCTTAGTTGTGACTTTTTGATTTTCGAGTATGGGGCTCGGTGCAATTAGCCTTTTTGTATGATATTTTGGCGAAGTTTATGATAGCTGTATTTATTTTGTCTTGCAATTGTAACGAATCTTACGCCTTTGAAGGTGATTTAGATTACTGAGGTAGCTCTTGTATAGGAGGTAATCCTTAGGTTTGTCTGGAATAACTTAACTTGCTTTCGTTTGTTTGTGTTCTGCCTAGTAATATTCTCGGTATACGTGGTATGTCTTCCGAGTATGAAGTTCAGCTTTATTGTGATTGTTTATAAGATATGCTATTTTGTCAAATTTAAGCTAGCAGCAAGCAACAATAGCTGTGCGATGAGAATGATAGGGCAGTTTAAGCTTTTATGATGGACTTTTGACCTGATTTTGTAGTTTGAATACTTCCGAGGGAAATGCTCGGTATGTGTATCTTGGGTTCCGAGTATGAAGCTCAGATACTTTTGAGTGTTGTTGCTTAAAATGTATGCTGACTGCTATAAAAGATGTTTTGGTTTAACATAAGTTACATTTGTATAATGATTTGTAGCGTCCGGCCTCGTTAAAACCCTCTCCGAGTAAAACCCATGTGTTTTAGGAGAAAACCTTCGAAGGGGAAAAATAGTACCATCATTCGCGAGTTCACAGTATGCATTATGACTGATATTCTCTTAGCGAGGAGATATTCCATGTTCCTGGAAGTTGACCTCCTTTAAGGGTTTCTAGCTTGTAAGCCCCTTTTCCGAGATTCTGTAAAACTCGAAAAGGTCCCTCCTAATTTGCTGCTAATTTGCCATGTGCTGGAGGTTTCTGAGCTACTTCTGTTCGTCTGAGGACGAGGTCTCCTTTGTTGAAAGACCTATGAATTACTCTTTTGTTGTGTCTTTGCTCTATGTACTGTTTTCTGGCCCGCTGCCTTATGGTCGAGATGTCTCTTTCTTCTTCCACAAGATCCAGTTCGGCTGTTCGAGCTTCTGAGTTGTTTGATGGATCGTAGTACTCGGCCCTTAACGTCGGGACGCCGACCTCCACTAAGATGAGTGCTTCTACGCCATACACCAGCTTGAAAGGAGTTTCTCCTGTAGCAGATTGAATGCTGGTATTGTAGCTCCATAGGATTTCTGGGATGAGGTCGGCCCATTCTCCTTTAGCCTCGCCGAGCTTTTTCTTTAATTCCTGCAAGATAATTCTGTTAGCTGATTCAACTTGCCCATTGGTTTGTGGGTGCTCGACTAAGCTGAAATGATGTTTAATGTTGAAGTTTGTCAGAAAGGCAGCGAGCTTATGGTCTGTAAATTATCTCCCGTTATCTGAGATTATCTCTCTTGGGATACCGTATCTACATATAATGTTTTTCCATAAGAAAGATCATACTTTCTCTGCCGTGATATGTGCTAGTGGTTGTGCTTCTATCCATTTAGAGAAATAGTCTATGGAAACTAAAAGAAATTTCACCTGGCCTGGCGCTTTTGGAAAAGGTCCGAGGATATCAAATCCCCACCTATCGAAAGACCAGCTTACCTCTATGGTGTGGAGCTCCTAGGCCGGGGTCTCTGAAAGGGTGGCATGCTTTTGACAATTATCACATGCTCTGACTTTTGAAATACAGTCCCTTTTTATCTTTGCGGCTAATGCTCGGCCGCTGAAGTGGTTTCCACAAACTCCTTCGTGCGTTTCTGCCATAACTTCTTCGGCTTCCTTCTTGCTGATGCATTTGAGTAATGGTTGAGAGTGTCCTCTTCTGTATAGAGCATTTTCGAGCACTGTATAGAAGCTTCCTCTTCTTCGGAAGAGTGGCAAGTTCGGCTCTTCCCTTGGCACGGTACCTGTGTTGATGTAATTAAGAAAAGGTGTTCTCCAATCTGGTACCTGCATGATGCTTAAGATTGTGTCTTGCTCAAAACTTGGCTTTTCAAGTGTTAGTTGGGACAGTGCCGATGTGTTTTCGGTTTGCCTTGTTGTGGCTAACTTGGATAACACGTCGGCCCTGGCATTTTGCTCTCGATTTACATGAATAATGTTGAATTTATGAAATTTTGAAGTGAGATCCTTTGTTATGAGCCAATATTTCTCTAACAAAGGATCTTTTACCTGGAATTCGCCCTTTACTTGATGCACTACTAATGAAGAGTCACAGTAAATTATTATTTGAGGTATTTGCAGTTATAGGGCGAGCTTTAGTCCAGCGAGCAAAGCTTCATACTCCGCCTGGTTGTTGCTCGCGTTGAAGCGGAACTGTAATGATTGTTCGGCAATCACTTTGTCTCCTTCCTTTAGTAATATCCCTGCTCCGCTGCCTTCTTTGTTTGACGCTCCATCCACGTATATACTCCAATTGATCTCTGTGTTTTGTGTGTCATTAGTCATTTCCGATATAAAGTCGGCTAGCACCTATGACTTCAGTATTTTTCTTGACTCGTACTGGATATCGAACTCGGAGAGTTCGACTGACCATTTTATCAATCTCCCGGTGAGCTCGAGTCTGGTCAAGATCTGTCTCAGCGGTTGGTCTGTCCGTACTATTATTGTGAGGCTCTGGAAATAATGTCGCAGTCTTCTTGCTGTAGTGATCAATGCTATTGCCAGCTGTTCTATCTTCGGGTAACTTGTTTCTGCTTGTTGTAGTACCCTACTGATGAAGTATACTGGGTTTTGCTTCCTTCCTGTTTCTGTTACTAGTACCGAGCTTATAGCATGATTAGATACTGATAAATATAAGTACAACGGCTTACCTAACTCTGGTCTCTGTAGTATTGGAGGTGATGTTAAGAGCTGTTTGAGTTCCGTAAAGGACTTTTCACATTCGTCTGTCCATGTGAATTTCTTGCCTTTGGAGAACGTCTGGAAGAAGTGATAAGATCGGGTTGCCACTGCGGGTAGGAAACGTGATAGGGCGGCTATTCTGCCTGCCAATTGCTGGATTTCTTTTACTGTTTTTGGGCTTGTCATGGTTAGCACTGCACTGCATTTTTCTGGGTTGGCTTCTATACCTCTTGAGGTTATCATGAAGTCAAGGAATTTCCCTCCTTGGACACCAAAGGCACATTTGTCTGGGTTGAGCCTCATGTTATATGCTCGGAGTTGGTTGAAGACCTCTATCAGGTCGTCACAGTGTGACCCTTGCGCAGGCGTTTTTGCCACCATATCATCTACATAGACTTCCACGTTCCTTCCTATCTGTTGTTGGAATACTTTGTCCATTAATCTTTGGTATGTCGCACCTGCATTCTTTAGGCCAAAAGGCATTACCTTTTAACAAAAATTATCATGCTCTGTTATGAAAGCTGTTTTGCTTTGGTCCTTTGGGTGTATCAAAATCTGGTTATAACCAGAGTATGCATCCATAAAACTCAAGGCTTTGAAACCAGAAGCGTTATCAACTAACTTATCAATGCAAGGTAATGGGTATGCATCTTTAGGGCAAGCTTTGTTTAAATTTGTAAAATCGACGCACATGCGCCATTTACCTGAACTTCCTTACCATTACCACGTTTGACAGCCATGTGGTGAAGCGAATTTCTCTGATGAAACCTGCGTTGAGGAGTTTCTTGGTCTCTTCGAGTGCTGCTTGCTTTTTCTCTTCTCCGAGGTTTCTCTTCTTTTGTGCCACTGGTCGGATTGTTTTGTCTATTGCTAATTTGTGGCAGATGACTTCTGGGCTTATTCTCGGCATGTCGTATGGTGTCCATGCAAAAAGGTCGGCGTTCTGGCGCAGTATGTGTACAAGTCTTGCTCGTTCGTTCCCTTCTAATGCTTCTCCGATGTGTGTGTATTGATTTTCATCTGCTGTTAGTGTTAATTTGTGAAGGTTGTCCATTGGTCGAGGTCTTTTGCCGAGGTCTTCTCTCGGGTCGAGATCAGCTAACATTGTGGTGTCAGCCGAACTATGTATGGATTGGACCTGGGGCCGTGTTATCTCCCTTGGATGGGCTTCCTTTAGACAAGCATTGTAGCATTGCCGAGCTTCTTGATGGTCGGCGTACACTGTAGCTATCTTGTTTTCCTGCACTGGAAACTTAACACACAGGTATAACGTGGACACCACCACTCTGAATATATTCAAGGCGGGTCTCCCGATTATAATATTGTAAGGGCTAGTCTACTATTAAGTACTGAATATCAATGGACTTTGTCATAGGGATCTCTCCCATTGTGGTTCTTAGCCATATGTGTCCCATGATGGGGACTCTTTCTCTGGAGAAGCCAATTAGTTCTCCCGAGGAAGGCTGTATCATTTTTTCTTACAATTGCATCTTTTTAAATGTAGAATAAAATAAAATATCAGCGTTACTACCTGGGTCTAGTAGTGTTTTTCTTACCAACAGCTCTCCGACCTGGATGGAAATCACCACTGGGTCGTCAAGGTTAGGGCTTGCCGATCTGAAGTCTGACTGGTTGAAGGATATTGTGACATCTGGGTCTTCCTCCTTCTTTGGCTGCAGGGTTCCTTCAATCGCCAGCATCGCCCTATAACTTCGTTTTCTGGCCGAGCTTGTTTCACCTCCGCCTGCGTATCCTCCTGATATGTGGCTGATGATGCCTCTTGGTGGATCAGGGATTATCTACTCTTTTTTGTTCTTGTCTGTCACTGTTTGTTTGTTCTTCTCCCTGTTCGAACTTGTTCTTTTGACTTTCTGGCTCTCGACGTATTTGTCGAGAAGTCCTTGTCGCGCCAGTCTTTCTAGGAGGTCTTTCGCGACAATGCAGTTGTCCGTGGTGTGGCCAAATTTCTGATGGAAGGCGCAATGCTTGCTTCTATCCACAAACCTTTGGTCTTGGTTGTTTCCTGCCCGAGCTGGTGGCTTCACGATTTTGGCATTCAGAATCTCTTTTATGATGTTTTCTCTCCTGGTATTGAATCTGGTATATGTGTTGTACTTTGGTGTGAGCTTGAAAGGCTTCTTTGTATCCTTGTTGCCTGGTGATCGGAATGTTTTCTCCTCATCCCTCCTTTGTGGTTGTCTGTCCGGCTTTTGTGCCTCGCGGAGCTCTTCAATCTCCATTTGACCCGCAGCTCTCTCTCGGAACTCCTCTAGTGTTTTTGATTTTGTTATCGCAATGGTTTCTCGGAATTTGCCTGGTCGGAGGCCGGCCTTGAGGGCGTGGAGGTGGACAGCCGGATCTAAGTCTTGGATCTCCATTGTAGCCTCGGAAAACCTGGTCATGTAATTCTTTAAGCTCTCATGTTGGCCTTGTTTGATTATGCCTAGGTAGTCTGATCCATGGACATAAATTCTTGATGCAGCAAAATAGTCAATAAAGGATCTCGCCAGCTCCTCAAAGGAGGAGATCGAACCTGCAGACAGTTTAGAAAACCACAGTAGTGCAACACCATCAAGGTAAGTAGGAAAAGCTCGGCAAAGCACAGGCTCATTATTAGCGCCATTAAAGAACATCATGGATTGAAACTTTTTGATATGAGCTCGGGGGTCACCGAACCCCTTGTATGGTTCCAGCGCTGTAGGTAATACAAAATTTTTCGGCATCTGGAACTTAGTGATTTCGTCGGAAAAAGGGTTCTCGATCGTGAACTTCTCCTTTGGTGGAGTGATGTTCAGGGGATCTGTATTGCCCTGCGCCAAGCTCTTAGAGCTTTCTCCTTCGTGTTTTCCATTGGATAGTTCGGCTATCCTCCGCACCTCCGCTTGGAGTTCGGCGATCTGAGCTAGGAGCTCTGCCTGTGTGGGTTAGGGGTTCCCATTGTCAGCCATGTCCGAGGATAGGGAATCCTGCAAAATAAGGTAAGATACTAAATAAAATAGATGGTGAGGTCAGATATATTCTGACCCCACGGTGGGCGCCAAGTGTTTCGTCCTGGCACTGGGTGGCCAAGCTTAGCGACTCCGAGCAAGCGGCCGTCGGAGAGGAAGAGCTATACGTCAGCCTGGACCGAACACCGCGGCGGGAATACCTGCAAAAGATACTCCGACGCTCAAGTTAGTGATAATGAATGAGAGTGATTAAGTAAATAGGAAGACTAAGAATAGAACTTGAACCTTAGCCGAGGATATTAGCTCGGCTTTATAGGCATTATTCTGCCCGTTTGCCGTAGATAAGTCCTAGTTTGTAGGTTGGTTATGATATTCTGTTTTGGTAATTAGGTTTGCTTTGCACGTTTCTTATTTTTAAACGGATGAGGCCGTTTCTGTCTGCTTTCGTGCCGAGCTTATCGGGCAGTTGGCATGAGGCCGATCTTATATACTCATGTGCCGAGCTTTTTGGGCGGCCGAGGATAAGGGTGACGTATCATATAGTAAAAAAAGTAATTAGGCCAACTCAATACTAAATTAATTTATATAATTTTGAATAATATATGTATAGTAAACAAAGTAACGGAATTTTTAAAATTAGAATTGAAATTTAATATATATTAGGCAATAGTATTGTACAAAAATAAATTACTTTAATAAAAAATTATACATTATGTCAATATAAATATTTGTAAAAGTACGAAAATATAATAACTTTATCACGAAGTTTATCCAAAAAATATGATTTTTCAAGAAACATGTATAATGTAACCTGTGTGTCAAATTAGACATAGCTCGAAGTTAAAAAAGATTTATATTCAACCAAAAACATAACACCGGATAAAAACCGTAAATTCAAACTTATTAAAAATAAGTACCTAGCAGGCCAGACACCATATACATCCGAATTTTGAAGTAAATAGATGATTAAAAATTGTTACCGTGACCAAAAAAAAAAAAATCGTTACTACTACGATACATTATTAAATCATCATGGTTAAATGAATATAAAGCAATTGTTATGGTAATTAATTAGAGTCATATCACAATAATAGAAGCTAACCCGTCCTTTCTTGTTTCGACCTTTTTAATTATTATTTTTCCTCCCAATGTATGATTCCTAAATGAATAGAAAGGTACCGTACTCTATATAAAGCGAATTATAAGTTATAAACCTCATTAAACTTTGTCTTATTAACAAGACTACTTACAATAATAGTTGCAATTGCACGAGATTAAAGAACACATTTAGGATTAGTTAAGGATTTGTTTAATTTTTCTTTTATGTCACATCTAGTATTCTATATATCATATATGGATGAGTTCATGCTTAACCAACAAAATGGCGCCAACATCATCAAATGTTTGGTGCACTCGGCATTTGATTACGGGATCCTTTTAATTAAGTAGTCTAATGATTTGACTCCTAACTGTTGTTTTTTTTGTTTTTTGTTTTATTATTATTATGAAAGATTCTTTTCAATAGGCACCGCCCTAAAATCTATTTTATATGATAACAACTAAGGAATCAAAAGCATATCAACCAAAAATCAGCCAAAATGTATTTGAGCTCTATAAAAAATCGGGTTTTAGTTTGTGCTCTGTGATCCCAGGAACAGTTTTCAAACATATTATTCAAAAAGTGATTCTAATTAAACGGTTTTGTTTACTTTTTAGCTGATCACCTTTTGGTTCCATATACTTTTCCATTCTATATTTATATAATGTAACGTCAACATTTATTTCTTAATTTTATCATAAAAATATTTAACAAATAATAAAAATCAGTCTAAATTAATTTTTTTTATTTTTATTCATTAATTATTGT
>NC_029788.2:110639170-110644023 GCF_000816755.2 Arachis ipaensis
TTGTTGTAATAGATGTATAATTTTAATATAATAAATGTATAATTATAAACTATATGTATAGAATTATAAATGTTAACTTAAATAATTAAAATAAATTTAGGTTATTGTCTTCTTAGCAAGCGGGAATTATTTGTATCAAAATTCTATAACTAAGAAACTAATTAATTTAGTTAAAAAGGATTGTAATTATCTAAGTAAAAGTTTTTATATCAAAACTTAAACTCGAACCGGAAACAATCCAAAAAAAAATTTGTTTGCCTACCATTAATTATATATACACTAGAAAATGTATTTCCAATTTAAAATGCATTTATATATCAATAATTGAATGAGGTATTTAATTATTAAACTCAGCATTGTCTGGGTCAGTTAGGGTTAGCTAGGAGAAGATTCAGGAATCAGGGAGGGTTGAATTGGAATTTGGGCTGAAGAGTGAAGACAAAGGGGGTTGCCGGGATCTTGCAATGGATAAGGAATATAATATTAGTGTAAGAATTTAATTTGTTTAATTAATTGATGATGTGATGATGTGGTATGTTCAAATTAAGGGTGACAACTCCAGGTGTAGGATTTTTGCGGAGATTATTTTAAATGCGGATCTAAATCAAAATTGTTTTTTTTTGCAGGGATGGAAATGTAAAAAAAAATAAAAATAAAAATGTTATACATCCAAATCATTTTGATTTATAAGTCATACAAATTGGGTTAAATTCAATAAAAAAGATACTCACCCATTCAAGTGTATTAAAACGCACGTTACTCAATGATTTTCACAGTGCGTTTCGTATTCTTCCTTCTCTTCCTCTTCCTTCTTTTTCTCTTTCTTCTTTACGTTTTTACTCCTTTTTCTTCGCATATTTCATCTTCATCGTCGTTTTTTTATTATTGTTATTGTTGCTGCATTTTTTTCCTCCTTCTCTTTCTATTGATTTTGCAACATTATGTATTTTTTTCTTCTTTGTTTGATTTTTTTTCTCCCAAAAAGAATTATGAAAATATGAAATAAGAAGACGAAGAAGAAGAAGAAGTAGCAGAAGATGAGGAAGAGAAAGAAGAAGAGTTTTGAATTATACGGAACTTATCAACACACATATACCAAAAAATTTTAAACAATATACCCAAATATCTTCATATTACACCCAAATATCTTTATATTATTACACCCAAATTTGTTGCAAATACAGAAAAGTGTTTCCTCTAATGCTGTATTTTTTTTCTTCTTCTTCTTCTTTTTTCTTATTTTTTTCTTTCTTTTAGTTGAACAAATGTAATTTCATCCTCTTTCAAATAATTTTGTACCATTATGTGTTTCTTCTTCATTTTTGTTTGATTTTTTTATTTTTATTCTTGTTAAAAGAGTAAAATAAGAAAAAATTTGAGAAGATAAAACAAGAAAAAAAAGATGAATAAAAAAAAAGAGATGATGATGGTGATGATGATGAAAAAGAAGAAGAAGAAGCAGCAGAAGATGAAGAGGAAGGAGAAGAAGAGTTTTGAATTATGCAGAACTTATCATGTACACATACACCAAAAATTCTTAAAGAATACACCCAAATATCTTTGTGTTACACCTAAATACAGAAAAATATTTTTTTAATGCAGAACTTTTACATTACATTCAATTCAAACCATCAACGATGAACAATAATTTTCACAAACAAAAACAACATTATTCACCTACAGAATCATAAACTACTAACAAAAACATTAACTAGAATTGAACTATACCTCGGCCATTTGATTGGATTCAAAATAATCAATTTTGTTTTGGTTCAATTGACAATCTGAACTTGAATTATTCATTATCTTCAATAATGAGATAACTGATGATGGAGGAGAAGGAGGAAAAGGAAGGAGGAGAAGAAATTCCAATGAAAAAAGAATAAGGAAGAAGAGGAGGAGGTGTAAACCCGGTTAATTAATTACTAATTAGCTCATAAATGAAAATTTATTCTAGAAAGCTAAAAATGTGATCTTTATGGCGTAATATGATAGAGGAGATTAAAACGAGAATTTGATACCAATTTTATAGAAATTGGCCCAAGATTAGACTGAACGGGCCAAATCGGGCCAACTGGACCCATATTGGGCCTTTGTCCCAACCAAACAAAACCTAAAACCCTAAAAACAGCACTCTCTCTTCTCACTAAACACTCACCCACGCTGAAAAAAGAAATGGAAAGGGGAAGAACACTCCTCCAAGGTTCTACCCTTGTTTGATCTTCAAACCACCATAACTTTTGATCCAGAGCTCCGATTGTCACATCGTTTGCGGCCACGCGTTCACCGCGAAGAGCTCTACAAAACTCACTACTTTGTTCTTGAGGTAAGCTACGAAATTAGTCCAATTTTCTCAGTCTTAAATTTGAGTTTAATGGGTAAAAGTATTGAGATTTTGTGCTCTTTGATGTTATAGGACCCAACTAGTTTGAAGGGGAAGAGTAATCTTGTCTCCTTGAATTCTTGGGTATGGTAAAATTCTCAACCCTAGTGGAATTGTTGGTTTATGATTTTGGGTATTGAGTTGTTGTATTTGAATATGATGATTGTGGCTTAGGTAGTGTGTATGTGAATATTGAAACTTGGTTGAGATTTTGAAAAGCTTGGAAAAGGGCTTTGGTGAGCTAAAAATATGTTCTTGGAGGTGTTGAGACCTTGAGAGCTTGTGGAAAAGTGATTTGGAAGTGCTCCGGATTCAGCGGAGAAATCGGCTAAGGTATGGTCTCGGTTTCCTGTATCTAAAATGTAATGTGGTGTGAAAACTTAGGCTAGAGGCCCTAAGATAAGAATTGAATTGTTGAGTTTGTTGAATGGTTGAGATATATTGTGTGGTCATATATATGTGATTGTGAATATTGATATTTTGATGGTATGATGCATGAGAGTTATGCATGTTTTGATACATACTTGATGATTGGTTGAGGTTGAATTGTGAGTAAAACCATGTTGATGGTGGTGGTGATATTGATTGTATGTAATGATGGTTGATTGGATATGGTGTTGTTGGAAATTGGGATGAGAAAATATGTATAATATGATATTGTGTTTTGAAGTTGAGTTACTTGGTTGAGATTGGTTAAAATGATGGATTGGTGGGTTGTGATTTGATAAAAATATCAATGTATGAGTTGAGGAGGTTTGAAGTTGATTTTTGGTATGCTTTGGTTGATTTTAAAAAGGGGTGGAATTGGTTGTTTTGAAAATGGCACTTTGTAGTTTTGTATAAAAATGTGGTTTTTGGGCATACTTTGACGGAGCATAACTTGGACTCCGGATTCCCGATTTGTGCTAAACTTATTTAGAAATGAAATTGGATTCGGGATGTTTATGCCGTTCGAAGAACGGGTGAAAAATGATTTGAAATGGAGAAGTTATGCCCGTCGGAAGATTGGGGTTTTAAACTGTGAATTCTGCAGCTTTTTAACTTAGTAAAATTTTTGGCATAACGCACTCCCACGCGTATGCGTGGCCGACGCGCACGCGTCGTTTTCAAATATTCAATACCCACACGTGCGCATGGCCGACGCGTACACGTCGATGGGCGAATTCAATTGGCCCAGCCAAAATTTTCGAGAGTTGTGCCTGAGTTGTGCTGATTTTGTGCCTGGGGCACAAAACGCATCCACGCGTACGCGTGGGGGTCACTTGGCTTTTATCCCATCCACGCGTGTGCGTGGGGGACGCGTACGCGTCACTATGTCTTGCTGCCTTCCACGCGTGCGCGTGGGCGACGTGCACGCGTGACCCTGTTTTCACCCCAAAGTTGATTTTTGAGTTTTCAAAGCCAAATTTCATACTTTTAAGCCTCCGATCTCACCCCTTATGCCTTAAAACTTGATGATATGCCTAGCAATGAGAAGGACTAGCAAATGTGGTAACTTGTGGATGAAGAAAGGGGAGAATTAATGATGAATGATGATCAAGGATCATTGTATGAGATACGGAGGATGAATGTGGAAGTACTTGATAAGCCATGAGCCGAAGGGCTGTAATGTTTAATGAATTGGCTGGTTATGGATTGTATTATGAGTCGAATGACTGAGATATTGCCGAGTTACGGCTGAGCTATTATTGAATTATGGCTGAGTATGATTGCATATATGCGTATTGAATGAAATGTGAATCTTGCACTTCCACTATCTGAGATACGAGTTTTCCAGGGAGAAAGCAGTGGCTAGCCACCATGTGCTCTAGGTGGAGACTCGATACTCTGCTAACCCTATGTCGTAAGTATGGCTGGACACTGAAAGTTCCGGATGAGCTCGCCCCCGTGAATATACATCAGTGAGGGTGTTGGATATGAATTATGATTTATGTTATGAATAACTCGAGTTGGGGATGCATGACAGAGGGACAGTCCGATGGTTAGCTACCAGGACTTGTCAGGTTGGCTTTATAACCGACATATGAGACTCATCAGCCATTAGGACAGGCATTCATCATATGCATATTATGTGAATTGTTTGGAATGCCTAATTGACTGCATGTTACTTGCTAATTGTCTAAGTGTAATATCTGCTTCCTATCTATATATCTTCTTGTCTGATATAATTGTGTTTGCCATATTATATTACTGTTGGTGGTTGGAAAGTCTGAAGGATTTGGAAAGGGAAGTATTAGTTAGACTAAAGATCTTTAGTCAGTTGCCATTTTTGGTTTTGTCTGTTTATAAGCTTTGAATTATCTGGTGGAAGTTCTAGGATTGCCTTCGGCTTTTCCAGGACATTACATGTTAGATATGTGTGCACTGTTACCATACTGAGAACCTCCGGTTCTCACCCATGTGGATTTTGTGGTTTTCAGATGCAGGACGTGAGGCTTCTCGCTAAGGCATACTGGAGACTTCTGGATTA
>NC_029788.2:110644138-110646905 GCF_000816755.2 Arachis ipaensis
ATATATATACTTCTATGCTCGGGCCGATTTTCTTCGCAACCGGATCTAGAGTTTTGGATATTTGTGTTTTTGGCACTCTTTATATACATTTTCGCGTTAGTTTACCCTTTATGTGTTTCGTTACGTTATCGATCGGAGTGTTGCGCTTTTCGAGTTACGATTTGTTTTACCCTTTTTCTTCAAAGGCTTCTAGTTATAAACATCTTTCACAATACTACAATTACTAATTTTATTTTTAGAGGTCGTAATACCTCGCCACCTCTGTCTTATGACTTAAGCATAAGGCTCCGTGTGGTAGGGTGTTACAGGAGGTGGTGTTGGTAAGAGAGTAAAACAAGAAGAAACTTGAGAAGGTAAAACAAAAAGGAAAAGATGAATAAGAAAAAAAGAAGAAGATGGTGATGATGATGGAAAAAAGAAGAAGTAGCAACAGAAGATGAGGAGTAGGAAGAGAAAAAGTTTTGAATTATGCAGAACTTATCAGCACACATACACCGAAAATTCTTAAATAATACACCCAAATATCTTCGTGTTATAACCAAATATCTTTGTGTTACACCCAAATTTGTTATAAATACAGAAAAGTGTTTCTTCTAATGCTGCATTTTTTTTCTTCTTCTCTTTTTTCTTATTTCTTTCTTTCTTTTAGTTGAATGAATGTAAGTCCATCCTCTTCCAAGTAATTTTGTACCATTATGTGTTTCTTCTTCTTCTTTGTTTGATTTTTTTTATTTTTATTCTTGTTAAAAGAGTAAAACAAGAAGAAACTTGAGAAGATAAAATAAGAAAAAAAGATGAATAAGAAAAGAAGAAGAAGAAGAAGAAGAAGATGATGATGATGATGATAATGATGATGATGATGATGATGATGATGAAAAGAACAAGAAGAAGCAGCAGAAGATGAGGAGGAGGGAGAAGAAGAGTTTTAAATTATGTAGAATTTATCAGCACACATACACCAAAATTCTTAAAGAATACACCCAAATTTGCTGCAAATACAGAAAAATATTTTCTTTAATGCAGAACTTTTACATTACATTCAATTCAAACCATCAACGATGAAACATTATTCACCTACAGAATCATAAACTACTAACGAAAAAATTAACTAGAATCGAACCACGCCTCAACTACTTGATTGGATCCAAAACAATAATCAATTTCGTTTTGGTTTAATTGATAATCTAAACTTGAATTATTCATAATTTTAAACAACGAGATAAGGAGGAGAAGGAGGAAAAGAAAGGAGGAGAAGAAATTTCAATGAAAAAAGAAGGAGGAAGAGGAGAAAGAGGAGGAGGAGGAGGTGGTGTTGGTGATGACGATAACGAAAGAGAAGAAGAATGCGCAGTACGACACGAAGAAGAACGTGCGCGCATTGATTGAAATCTGTTAAATTAAGAGGCGTGTGAAATATAGGTGCGTAAGACGTGCGCATGAGAGTTATTTAGGAAAAAATAACTTGTATGAACTTGTATGGTAAAATAGCTTGTTTGTGGAGAATAATTGAAAAAAAAAATTCTCGAGGCAAATGCACGAGCCAGGCGAAGATTCCTGCCCCCATTTTCTGTGATCCTCAAATTTATTTAATTACTCTTAATATTTTAAGGGTTGTTATAGATATTTTAGTAATTATATATATATGTATATGTGTGTGTGAAAATGATTGGTGATAAAAAATATTAAAAAAACAGTCAAAATTATTTTATTTATCATTTATTAATTGTTGCAATAATTAATAAATGTTAAATAAGACAAATTTTGACTATTCTTTTGTCTTCTTAACATTACGGATGTTAACGAATGTAACCTTAATTCATCAAGAGAAGTTGTAGCACATCAACTCCCTTTCTTTTACGGTTGCATATCCATCAACATCAACCTTCTTTCATCATCTCCATCCCAACCTCCCTGCCGTCTTCATTGTCTCTGCCCAGAGCTCCCAGCTACCTGTATCCTCTCCATACAAAGCTCCCAACCATCTTCGTCATCTCCATCCGAAGCTTGCAGCCGATCGTCGTCTTATGTCTCACTTTCACGTCTTTATTTTCTTTGTCATGTCATTGTTGTTGCTTCTCTCTAGTTTTGGTTCGTCGTCACTGCTCCCTTCCCTCGACAATGATCTTATTTATCGTCATTGCTCGCATGTCTCTATCCTCGCTGCACCTCCAACCTCACCATGCCTCCAGTGTTTTGGTTTGTCACCGCACTTTCTGCCTCAGTACACCTCCAGCCTCCACACATTACTCTTCTTCTTTGTCTTGTTCTTTTCTCTTTTTTTCCATTTCATGATTTCTTTGGTTGATCTATTTGTTAATTTTGGATTAGAGATAATTTATTTGATTATTTTACCCTTTGGTTTATTGATTGTGAATTATTGTTTGCCCTTTTTATTGATTTGCAATGTTATATCTTGTTAGGAAATAATATTTTGTTAATAGGTATACTTGGATAAAGTATGTTTATTTATCTCTAACATTTAATTTGTTTTAATGTCATCTTTAACGTTTTCGATAAGTTTCAATTTTACTTTTATCATTAATTTTTTTATAGTCAATATATGGTCAATATTTTTCTTTCCAATTTCACCCCTCCTCCTATAACCACCACCATCATTATCATCAACAATTTTTCTTTTACTCCACACACCAGCCACCATTGCCATCCCACCCTCACCACTAGCTCTCCACCACCCACTGCACCACTAGCACTTCATCACAGCACCCCCTCTCCCTCACCTCACACTACACCCACCATACCCACCATA
>NC_029788.2:110648399-110656280 GCF_000816755.2 Arachis ipaensis
CCATATCAACAACCACCAAGCACCACTCCACTGCCTCTACCATTGAATCGTCCATCAACTACATCATCAACAATAGCCACCACCCCTTTCCATCAAACCGCCATTGCCCCCCCTCCTCTCTCTTTTTCTCTGCTACAACCCAAAATGTTGTGTCCCCACCATCACAAATTCAACCTTAACTCCATTCAAAATCATAATTAACATCAACAAAAATAACATGCAATAGAGAATGATGAGAAATTAATAAAAAAAAGTAAAATTGAAATCAAGAAAATGTGAGATATGAAAAAGGAGGAGGGAGAGTGAAGGTGGCGCGGTGGCACAACAGTGTCAATGAAAGGTCGTGGCGAAGCGAATAGGTGTGATTTTGTTAATGTTGTTAATGTTGATAATGATAATGATGAGATGGTGCATTGGTAGAGGTAGTGAAGTGAAGAGATGTGATGGTGCAAAGATAGAAGGTCAGGTAGTAGTAGTAGTAGTAGTAGTAGTAGTAGTAGTGACTAGTGAGAGTGACGATGGTGTAGTAAGGTGGTGCGATGGTGCAACATGGAGCGGGTGGGTAGTGGGACGGGTCGGTGGTGGTGGGTTTAAGTACTGTGTTAAAAATGTTCAGAGAGAGAGTGGAGTATGATAACGAAAAAACATGGAAAGAAACTGATACATGAGAGACGGGTAAAATTGAAAAGAAAAATATTGACCACACGTTTACTATTAAAAAATTAATCATAAGAATAAAATTAAAATTTATTGAAAACGTTGAGGATAACATTGAACAAAATTAAACGTTAAAGGTATTTTTTAAAATTTTTCGAAAACATTAGGGACAAAAAGTATACTTTAGCCGATATATTTTTATTCATTATATTTTAACTTATTTGTAATTTTAGATAAGATGTATTTGTAATTTTGTATGTTGTTCCAATATATTATGATTTTTTTTAAAAAAATTCAATATTTTTTAAGACATTCTCATTAGAATTTTCATAGAAAATTGTAAAGAAAATATGGAAAATGGACTCCGCGGAGACTACAAATGGCAGTGGGGTAAATATTATCCCATGGTGGGAATGGGAATGGAGAAAAGGATCCTCTCCAGTTTTTTTAACAATTGATAGAATATAGTGTGATCTATCACTTTTGATTCTATGAGTGGGACCAAAAATAAATAAGAGAGAGAACAATGAATAGTTAGATTGAACACTGGATACCATCCAGTTTTTTTCTCATTAGAGAGGATCCCCCCCTGAGAACGGGTAAAAAAAAAAAAAAAGGAGCCCTCTGCTGAGGATGGTGTGGCTGGCATTGATGATTGTCTATCATCCAAGGAGGCAATACATGTTCCTACTAAGAAGGATGAGCCACCCAAGCATGATTTAAAGCATCTGCTTCCTTCTGTCAAATATGTTTTTTTTTTGTGATAATAACAATTTTTCAGTGATTATAAGTTTTTCTTTGAGTTTGTTGAGGAAATTGAATTGCTTAGGTAGCGTTTGGTAGAGAGATAGAGACGGAAAGACTAAGACTGAAAGACTGAGACTAAGAGACAGGGATTGAAATAAATCTCAGTATTCTGTTTAGTGCAAAATGGGAGATAGGAATTGAAACAAGAATGAAACTCTAATTTAATTTGCACAAAGGGTAAAATTGGAATTAATTAATTGAAATGAAAGTATTTTAGGTATAAAATGTTATTAAAGTTTCAGTCTCCATCTCTAAAAATTTCAGTCCCCTGTGTCCCTACTTTTTGGAGGTACTGAAATACTGAGATTTTAGAGACAGAGACAGAAATTTTAGTACCAGTCTCTAAACTAACAAACACGATCCTGAGTCTCAGTCTCTCAGTCTCTGTCTCAGTACCTCAAAACAAACGCTACCTTAAAGTACTAAGAGACTACAGAATAACAAGATCAAGATTTGAAGACTGGGAGCATGGAAGCATCCCCGCTTCCGTCTTGTCTCTAGGGGTGTCCGCGGATCGGATCGGATCGGATATGGCCAAAAATTCGATCCAATCCGCATTAAAATTATCGGATCGGATCGGATCCAATATCCGCAGCTTTTAAGGTTGGATCCGATCCAATCCGATCCGCACATTTGCGGATCGGATTGGATCCGATTAGTGTGCGGATCCAATCCGATCCGATCCAAAAGCCTTGCGGATCGGATCCATATCCGCAATTTTCGGATCGAATTCGGATAAATACCGTGGATATACGGATCGGATCCGATCCATGGACACCCCTACTTGTCTCGTTGATATACCCTCTCGAATCACATACATAAAATAGCTTATTTCACCACAATAAATCTAATTGTTTGTTAAAGAAGGATCCATATACAGTTATTAGTTACTCTTTATAAAATTTATGATAAAAACTAAAAAATAAACTTAGTATTTAGATATTATAAAAATATATAATGAAGAATAATTATTTATAGGTGAAAAATACAAGCAATTTAATTATAATAACAAAATCAATCTAATATCAAACTAATTAAATATACAATCAATTAAAAAAATTAAATACTATGTTAATTTATTATATCCTAAATATATTATAACATTTTTTTTTAAAATTCATGCAGCAAACTTATTAAAAGTAGTAAAATTAGAAAACTAAAATACTATTAAGAAAAATGATCAGAATTTAAAACAACTATGAAATTTGGAATATAAATAGAACTGCCAAACAAAGTGCAAACAATTATGTGAGAATTTTGTAGATGTAGATAGAACTGCGAAAAACTCTAGAATAAGAAGAACGGGTAAAATTCAAAAAGTATATAAAATTATTGAATCATGCAGAGATTGGTTCTCCCAGTGACAAATCAAATGTCAGAATAATAGTAAATTTAATGATTGAACAAGTAACAGGACATAAACACCAATTGGAGCTGAATTACATGAGTGGTGAGTCGAGGTGTGAGATGCGTAATAGTCATGTTGAAAACTGGCTTGGCAGAAAATATAAACACTTACTTCATATTCTTAAGTTTTGGATGCAGAAATATTTTTATTTTAACTTTTAATTTTGTTAGGAAACTAACTTTTATTCATTCAATAATCGGCCAACAAAATAGTAAATGAACAAAAAATTAAGGTAAGGGAAATAGAAATTAAAAAAAAAAAAAGATAAATTTTTTATTGTTTTACCTGTTCAAATAATTGATAATTAATTGATAATTACTTATGCCACCAAAATCAGAAAATTAAAATAAATATAACGAACACTACTAATTAAGAATGCATAAGTGGTTAAAATGGTCTCTAAAATTTTACTGTTACTCAAGCTGATGATCCCCTAAATTTTCACTCAATTAAATTAGTCTTCAAAATTTTGTAACATTAAAAACTTTCATCCCTACTTAGGAACCTCCCATTCACACTTTGTTCTTTCTTGTTATTTTCTTTTATAAGTAAATTCACACTTTGTTCTTTTTCATTCGTTTTTTGCTTTGTTATTTTCTAACGTTAATCATGTTCGTTTCTACTCAGATAAAGTTGTTTTTCTCTCATTTTTGTTAGAGAATTGAAATTTTCCAAACAGAAATTTTGCTAATACACATTTGTTTTTCCGAATTTCCTTGCATCTAATTATTAAGAAGCCTATAAAAATAATTGGAATGAGATACAATGTATTAAGATTATTGTCAAACGCTTCTATCTCATTTTGGTAAGACCGTTAGCTGTTATTAGCTGTACAAAATTGATCATAGTAATTGAACACATATTAAACAGCCGCCATTGATGCTCATGTTCACAATCTATCTAAATCAATAATCCGATGGACCCCAGAACAAGTAGAACAACAACCAGTGAATAAAAATTAAATTGGAATATCTAATTACAATTTGAGAATATTCCTTTTATTAAACGTGCTTAAATTGGAGACCATAGTCTCAATGCAACTAGTACTACAAAATTCGTTTCACTTATTTTAATTTGTTTCAGGGATACAAAATGTGTACTTTTTTAGACTAGGTACGATGGCGTTGCTAATTTACAGAAAATTCCAGCTTAGAGTTCTGTTCTCAGTTTGCTTGATGTAATTCAAATTTGACCAAAACAATCCTTATTAGTTATTAATAATTGAAGTCGCCAATGCAAATGCCACCTGTGGAAATTGAAACTGTGGAAATTGAAAGGTGAAAGCAATGGCTTCACCGTGAAATTAAAGCTTAAAAATCAAAGATTTGTTGAATAATATTTTGGCGTCACTTTCCATTTACTTATTATTTTTATTATTATTATTATTATTATTATTATTATTATTATTTGTTTTTTGATCTATAACGTATTAATTTTTAGTATGTCAGATTGGAAAATGTTACGGCCTGGCCCAAAACTCGCGCGGGTCGACCCGACCCGAGTTCGCGCCGGCCCGATGGTTCGCCCTCCACCCGACCCGAACACGTGTCCCGTATGGCTTGTGCACAGCCGTGTGACAACACCCTCGAGAGTGTGGGCCTGTCCACTGGAAGGGCCCACTACTGGCATGTATATAAGGGGAGACTGGCTCTCCCCCCAAGGTACGTCACCTTTCACACATCACTCTCTCCGCCTGCACATATTCTGACAAGGGCGTCGGAGTGTCTTTGCAGGTGGCCCCCCCCCCTTTCTCCATCAGAAGTGCTCGGGACCTCGCTCACCCGGAATCTGGAATCCGCGACCAGACGAGCTATCCCATCAACCGAAGCATTGACCTCAGAGTCCTAACCCGAAACGTCCGGTACCCGACCAACCGAACATTGGCGCCGTCTGTGGGGAAAGACGTTCATGGATTTCGTACTGGTCCAGACTGGGACTGGTTCCGAGGTAGCGCCTCCCATACTCGGGGGAGGCGCCGTCGCGACGGAATCCCGGCAGCAGCAACGATCGCCCACGAGGGATGCGACGCAGACTCACGAGAGACGCCCCTTCGGGGGGACGGGTGACAACCACGCCAGGATAATGCAAGAACTACGCCACAGAATGCAAGACTTAGAGCGCAGACTAGCAGAAAGAGAGCGCGACCAACGCTCCCCAGAGCGGAGCCCCACCCGTTCCCGTTCAAGAAGCCGCTCGAGGCGCACGCCGAGCCCCCATTGCGAATCGGAGAGCACTGAGGAACGGATACGCCCCCGAAGAAGAAGTCGCGACCCCATTATCTACGCCCGGCACGAAAGGCGGCGCGCGTCGAACAGAGGCAACGAGGAACGTCACCGCGAGAACAATGAGTCGAGAAGAACTGCCCGTGGACCTGTCATAATAGGAGCGACCCCTTTCCACCGCTCTGTACTCGAGGTCCGATTACCAAAACATTTTGACAAACCGACAGACATGAAGTATGACGGAACACAAGACCCCCTAGAACACTTGACGGCCTTCGAGGCCAGGATGAACCTAAAAGGGGTGGGAGACGAGGTCAGATGTCGCGCTTTCCCGGTCACCTTAGCGGGCCCGGCAATACGGTGGTTTAACAACCTCCCGCAAGGCTCGGTGACCCAATTTACCGACATCAGCCGCGCCTTCTTGGCTCAGTTCACAACTAGGATTGTCAAAGCCAAACACCCAATCAATTTGCTGGGGGTGACACAGAGACCCGGAGAGCCGACCAGGAAGTACCTGGACCGTTTTAATGACGAGTGCTTGGAGATTGACGGTCTGACGGACTCAGTGGCAAGTTTGTGCTTAACGAACGGGCTGTCAAATGAGGATTTCAGGAAACACCTCACCACGAAGCCCGTCTGGACGATGCAAGAGATCCAATGCGTGGCCAAAGAATACATTAATGACGAGGAAGTCAGCCGGGTCGTGGCTGCCAATAAGCGGCAGCCCGCCTACAACCCATCCCGGCACTCCGAAGCCAGAGAAAGACCAAAGGAACACGCCAAGGACGGCGGTCCGAGCAAACCATCCAAACCGTTCCCCCGAGTTGGGAGGTTCACCAACTACACCCCCCTTACGGCATCGATCACTGAAGTTTACCAACAGATAGCAGAAAAGGGGATACTGTCGAAGCCCCGACCACTGAAGGACAGGACGGGAGGAAACAAGAACCTCTACTGCGAGTATCACAAGGGTTACGGGCACAAGACCCAAGACTGCTTTGACCTAAAGGATGCCCTCGAGCAAGCTATAAGGGACGGCAAACTCGCCGACTTCTCTCACCTTATAAGGGAACCAAGGAGACGCAACCGGGACAACGACAACGAGGACAGATCCCGACCAACAAGACGACGACAGGAGCCAGAGGGTGACGACCACGGTCTCACGGTGGTAAACGTGGTGACGGCCAGGAATACCGCCCCGAGGTCGAAATCGGCGCAGAAGAAAGATGCCAAGGTCTTAGCGGTCTCCGCCCCACCTGGTAGAGGCCTTAAGGGTCTCCCACCTATCTCTTTCGGCCCGGAGGACCAATGGTTCGACGAAGCGCCGGAAAGTCCGCCCATGGTCATCACGGCTAGGGTCGGAACTGGCCTCGTCAAACGAATCCTGGTAGACACGGGGGCAGACTCAAACATCATGTTCCGAAACGTTTTCGATGCCCTGGGATTGAGAGATTCCGTCCTGACGACCCACCAGCACGGTGTGGTAGGGTTAGGAGACCACTTCATAAAGCCAGATGGAATCATCACACTCCCGACCTCTGTGGGGCAAGGGCAAAGACGAAGGACAATCATGGCAGACTTTGTAATATTACGAGATTCAACGGCCTATAACATCATCCTGGGGAGAAAGACCATTAACGACCTGGGGGCGGCTATCAGTACGAAACTACTGGTGATGAAGTTCATCACCGATGACGGATCCGTGGGATCCCTCCGGGGCGACTTGGAAACGGCAGTCGCTTGCGACCATGCCAGCCTCTCTCTCAGGAAAAAATCAAAGGAGGCGTCAGGAGTTTTCCTGGCCGACCTGGACGCCAGGGTAGACGACAAACCCAGACTAGAGCCAGAAGGAGACTTGGAGAAGTTCAGAGTCGGCGAGGAGCACGATAAGTTCACATTCATAAACAGGAACCTCCCGCACGAAATAAAGGAGCCTTTGATGGAGATGATCAGGGCTAACGCCGATCTCTTTGCCTGGACGCCTGCCGACATGCCAGGAATAGACCCCCAGCTCATGTCACACCACCTGGCCGTAAAGACAGGAGCCAAACCAGTGGCCCAGAGAAGGAGGAAAATGTCGCAGGAAAGGGCAGACGAGGTAGCCAGCACACGGTGGAGGCTTCATGTGGACGGAGCCTCCAACCAAACGTTCGGAGGAGCAGGGGTCATCTTGGAAAGCCCAGCAGGGGTCATCTATGAGCAATCGACCAAGTTCGAGTTCCCAGTGTCAAACAACCAAGCTGAATATGAGGCTCTCCTAGGCGGATTAGTACTGGCTCGGGAAGTCGGGGCGACAAGGGTTGAAGTATGCAGCGACTCCCAAGTCGTCACCTCGCAGGTAAACGGAAGCTACCAAGCCCGGGACCCCCTCCTCCAAAAATACTTGGAAAAGGTTAAACAAACGATGAGCCAGTTCCAGGAGGTCATTATCCAGCACGTTCCAAGAGAAAAGAACACACGAGCAGACCTTTTGTCGAAGCTAGCGAGCACAAAGCCAGGATCGGGTAACCGGTCGCTCATCCAGGGCATGGTAAAGGAACCAACGGTCGCCCTCCACCTGACGGAGTCGAGCCCCTCATGGCTGGACCCCATTACCACCTTCCTGGAACTCGGCAAGTTACCCGAAGATGAGAAGGCGGCCAAAGCTTTAAGAAGGGAGGCGGCCAGATACGCAATCATACAAGGACAACTATTCAAAAAGGGACTCAGCCAGCCCCTATTGAAGTGTTTGCACCCCGACCAAACGGACTACGTGCTCAGAGAAGTCCACGAAGGGTGTTGCGGACA
>NC_029788.2:110656313-110657188 GCF_000816755.2 Arachis ipaensis
GAAACCCCCTTTCGCCTAACCTATGGGGTCGACGCGGTAATACCAGTTGAAATCGGCGAACCAAGCCCCCGACTACTCCTCGCGGGCATGAGCGAAGCGATTGAGAAAGACTTGATCGAAGAAACAAGGGAGATGGCTCACCTAACAGAGACGGCGCTAAGACAAAGAATAGCCCTGCGTTACAACGCAAAAGTCCTCAAACGAGACTTCGAAGAAGGGGACCTCGTCCTGCGACGCAACGACATCGGCGTCCCGACGCCAGGAGAAGGCAAGCTGGCGGTAAACTGGGAGGGCCCCTACAGGGTAAGGGAGGTACTCGGCAAGGGCGCTTACAAACTCGAAAAATTGGACGGCAAGGAAATACCCAGAACATGGAACGCAACCAACCTAAAGAGGTTCTACTCGTGACCCACCGGCTCAACGACCAGAGAGCCTAGCCAGAGAGTTAGTATTCGCCCCGTCCAGATGTTAATTCAACTTGTTTACTTACCTTGTCAAATACTTACCCAACTGTCGACTAATTTTAACTTGTTCAAATTTTTTGTTTAAACTCTCTTACTTGATATCTGTTCCTCGTGTAATCTAAAACGGCACCCCGGGACTGATCACCCCGGGAGCCAGACGGCACATAGGCCTCAACCAATTCAACGACTACGTGACCAAACCGGTCCGAACTGCTACCAAATACGAAAACGGCAAGACGGGCACAAGACATAAGCCCGCCCAGAACAAACGGTAACACGAAAACGACAACACGACAAAATAATGAAATAAGCAAGAAATCATAGCAATCAAACGATGATAACTTACAAAGCGTCAAAACGTGCAACGAACACGTAAAATTGTTCAAGGCAAACAAAACGACAAAGCATCAA
>NC_029788.2:110659472-110659814 GCF_000816755.2 Arachis ipaensis
CTCAATCACAACCAGATACGGCTAAAGACTACACCTACTTCACAAACCACCCAAAAAGCCTATCCTGGAATGGTACCCCTTCTCTAACCCACCTATCCCAACACTAGAAAAACCTCTTATCAAAAACAAAACCAGTCATGCAGTAGATGCAAACAACAAATCACGCAATAACAGAGCATAACGCAGATATCAGAAGAAAGAAACCAGAAGATTACCTGGAAAGATGAAGGAAATCTGGGCTGAAAGTTGAAGCAGGAAGGAGTTCGCGCAGGAAGCTTTGGATGTTAGGGAGAGAAGAAGTTAGAAATGATAAGAGTGGGAGGTGGATAGGGCGAAAACCAC
>NC_029788.2:110659886-110667568 GCF_000816755.2 Arachis ipaensis
TCGCCCTCCACCCGACCCGAACACGTGTCCCGTACGGCTTGTGCACAGCCGTGTAACAACACCCTCGAGAGTGTGGGCCTGCCCACTGGAAGGGCCCACTACTGGCATGTATATAAGGGGAGACTGGCTCTCCCCCCAAGGTACGTCACCTTTCACACATCACTCTCTCCGCCTGCACATATTCTGACAAGGGCGTCGGAGTGTCTTTGCAGGTGGCCCCCCCCTTTCTCCATCAGAAGTGCTCGGGACCTCGCTCACCCGGAATCTGGAATCCGCGACCAGACGAGCTATCCCATCAACCGAAGCATTGACCTCAGAGTCCTAACCCGAAACGTCCGGTACCCGACCAACCGAACATATTATTTAGTAGTAATCTGACGTTGCACACATGAGATTGAACTAATTTTAAGGTTTAAGGTTTAACAAAAGATTCATTCCCATTATTTGTGTGCCATATATTAAAAATTTTAGTGGTTCAACATTAACAAAATATAATTATTGACAAAGCATATGGATATAGTCATATTGAAAGGGAAATGAAGGCAATAATGCAATGAAATATGATTATTTGCAATAAGTGGGATCTGGTTCAACTGGGCCCTTCGCTTTTTTTCACCACACCATATACTCTAACACTACTGTGTTGTCAACTTGTTATCATTGAAATTGAAATGGTTAATTAATAATAATTATGTAAGGAAGAAGCAAGAAGGATACATAAAATCCACGCTGACTTATGGGTAAACCACATTTATTTTCTCACGATTAAAAGAAAAATAAAATGTAAAATTAGAGAAAGGATAAAAGAAGAAGTAAAAGAAAAAAAAAGTTAAAATATATTTTGTTTTTCAAAATTGTTAAAAGTTTTAAATTTTATTTTATTTTAATTTTGTTCAAAAATTTTTATTTTGTATTAATTATATTATTCCTGCCAACTAAAATTTTAAAAAATTTAACACTAATTTAATTATAATACCTAATAATCAGGAATTACTGACAAAATTTTGTATCTTGTTTATGTTAAAGGTTATAAAAAATTAGCTGTCAGAATATATTTGATACAAATCAAAATTTTTTTTGAATAAAATTAAAACAAAATAAAATCCATCGAAAGCAAGAATAATGTCCTTTCTTTCTAGTTGAATTATACATTAACATTCAAGTTAAACAGCTGTATATCTAAATATATCTTAAGCATAAACAAAAACAGTAATTTTTGTGTGTAGCCATGACTCTTCTTTTGTCTTTTTAATATATAGACTTTTTTTTTGAAACAAAGGAAGCTCAACGCAGTAAAGTGAAGCAAAGGAATCAAACAACAAGTACTACATAGAAATACGAAAAATCTCTGTCATTTCCGGCATTGCCATCAACAACCAAAATGATCACTATCGGTCCATTCTTTGTAGCTCAGAAACGTCCTCCTTATTACGAACTCAACACTGGCTTCCTTATTATTGAAGATCCTAGCATTACGTTCCACTCAGATGTTCCAAATCACTGCGAAGAACCCAGTCAGCCACCTCTCCTGCTCTTGTTTTCGCTTATGTCTACCAGTCCAACTCTCAAACAGTTCTCTTATGGTACCAGAAATAGCCCAAGCTTCACTAAAAGACCTCAACCAACTGCACCACACCTGCCATGTTAGTTCACATAGAAGAAATAAATGCTTGACTGATTCTATCTCCTTCTTACAAAGAACACAGATATTATCACTGGGCATAACAATGCCTAGCCTACTCAACCTCTCCTTGATATTAACTCTACCAACAAGCACAAACCATCCAAAAAGCTCAATTCTCGGAGGTACCACTCCTCTCCAGACTGAACTTGTAAAGCTGTAGCTCGTTATCTCATCTGACAGAGTCTCCGATTGAAGGACCTGCATAATAGACTTGGTAGAAAATACCCCTTTACTATCTAACTTCCACACCATATTATCCTCTTTACCATCTGACAACTTCACCGGCCTTAGCCTCTCATGAAACTGGTGGACAAGTTCCATCTCCCATTTGAACAACTCTCTTCTCCACTGAAAATTTCATATCCACTCAAGCCCATCCCAAAATCCACAATCCCCTATCATAGCTCCTTGTTGGTTTGAAATAGAAAAGAGTCTTGGAAAAGTCACTTTCAGGGGCCCATCTTGCAGCCAGTTATCCTCCCAAAGCAGGGTGCTCCTTCCATTCCGTACCTCCATCGCCAGGCCAGTAAGCATTTTGTCTTTTATCCTCTGCTCTTTTATGTTCAATTGGCAGATGTCTTTCCAGGGCCCTCCTTTAACCGGTAGCTGTTGATTTACTAGCATTACATCAGGGTTCAGGTTGTTACACGAGCATACAATCTTCTTCTACAAGGGGCACTCCTCTTTTGAAAACCTCCACCACCACTTAAACAGGAGCGCTGTGTTTCGAAGCATTGCATCCCCAATCCCCAAGTCCCCAGCCTTTTTCGGTGCCTGAACCAGCTCCCACTTAACTAACGGGATACCATCGTTACCATCCCCCTTACGCCACATAAATCTCTTTTGCAACACAATCAGCTTATCCACAACCGCCTTTGGCATCTTGTACAGACTAAGGTAATATATCGGTAGGCTATTCAGCACTGATTTAATGAGAACAAGCTTACCCGCTTTGTTTAGGACCTTTGCTTTCCACAGGCTGAGTTTCTCTTCCACCTTATCTATTATCGGTTTCTAAGTCTTCACCATACGCGGATTCGCACCCAAGGAAATCCCGAGATATCTAACTGGTAATACCGCTTGCTTGCACCCCAGCAGACCACACGCATGATCTATCCAATCCTGCTCACAATTCACCGCTATCAGATTTGACTTATCAAAATTGATACTCACTTATAATTCACGATTGTCTCTATTACAGGGGGACAAAATAATATCATATCATCTGCAAATTGTAAGTGCGACAATTTGATATGCTCTCCTCCGACCAGTAGCGGATCAATGCGCCCGTTCCTGACAGCTTCTCCCAGCATCCGATGCAATACATCGACCACTAGTACAAACAGAAATGGAGAAAGAGGATCCCATTGTCTGAGGCCTCTCTCCATGTTAAACGGCTTGGATGGTGACCCATTTACCAGGACAGGCATAATGGCCGTACTAACACACTCCTTCACCCAATTCCTCCAACGCTGTCCAAATCCCATTTTCTGTAACACTATATCCACAAAACTCTATATGCCTCTATCATAAGCTTTATGAAAATCCAGCTTAATGATTGCCGCTTTCTTTCTCCGCGCCTTCAGCCAATAGACCGTCTCACAGGCGATGAGAGCACCGTCATGAATTTTTCTGCCTTTTACAAATGCAGTCTGAGTCTCTCCCACCAAGCCCGGCATAATCGATCTCATTCTTCTCACCAGCACCTTCGAGACCACCTTATACACACATCCCACTAAACTAATCGGCCGAAAATCCTTGATCTCCTTAGCCCCCACAAATTTTGGGGCTAGCATCACCCATGTTATATTCAGATCTGAAGGTAACTTTGCCCTTTGGAAGAATTCCATCACCGCCTCAGTGAACTCCTGACCAATCTCTTCCTAGCATTTCTTGATGAAATTCATATTGTACCCATCACTACCTGGGGCCTTAGAAGATTCACAATCCCATACTGCCTCCCTGATTTTCTCCGCAGACGGTAGAACCTCCAAAGCTTCTGCCTCAGCTCTATCAATTTGCTTCAACAACCCATCCCGAACACCGATTCTTGGAGCATACTCCTGGCGATACAACTCCTTGTAGAATCCCCTGATTGCATGCTTTATTCTTGCATGATTCCTCACAAGCCTTCCGTGAATCATCAGAGCATCAATCCTGTTATTCCGCCTTCTAGCCAAGGCAATGTTATGAAAATATCGAGTATTCCTGTCCATGTCCTTAGCATGTTTGGACCGAGACATCTGCTTCCAATTGATTTCCTTCCTAATGTACCACTTTTTACAAAATCTCACCAACGCCTTCCATCTAGCCTCCGTTGTACTCTCATAGATCCCATCACTAACCTGATCGTCCAGCTTCCTGATCTCATCCTCAAACTTCATCAGTCTGTTTTTCATATCACTAAAATTATCCTTGTGCCATTGCCTCATAGGTATCGTCAAGGCCTTCAGTTTACCAAGAAACGGAGCACCTCTCAAGTTTTGCCATTCATTTTTTACCCTCCTTAGAAAACTTTCATGGGTAAATCAGGAATCTAAGCTCCTGAACAGTCGAGGGCCCCCTCTTACTCTTATATCCTCCACAATCAACGGGCAATGATCTGATAAGCCTCTTGGACCACCTTTCAGTCTAATGTCAGAAAACTCCTCCACCTATTCAATATTAACCAGCACCCTATCAATTCTGCTACAAGATTGACCCCTGAACCATGTGAACTTCCTATCAATAAGGAGTAGATCCACCAACTGCATTTCTTGAACCCAACTCTTAAACTCATTCGCTGATACCGGCAAACTCATCACCCCTTTGCGATCCTCAACTTGTAAAATCTCATTGAAGTCTCCCAACAAACAGAAAAGAACCTGGCACAATTCTGCAATATAGTTCAATTCCTCCCACACCTTCCGTTTTTTCTCTCTCCCATGTGTCCCGTACACCAAACAATAAACACACTAAAAGTTATTTTTTATTAACACTTCTTCAATGCACAACCACCTCTCTTCTTTATAATAATTACTTTTTTTAATATATAGACTTAATTTGGGTTAGTCACCTTTTTTAGTGTATGTGATTACTGAATTATTAGTGAATGTGAAAAGAGTATCTAGTTGTTATATATAGACAAAGTTTTGATTATTTCACCAAAATATAATGAGTCGTTATCATGTTATAGGGATAAAAATCAAATAATAAGTAACGTAATTATGAAAAGAATACAAAATATAATGATTTAATGTTTCATAATACAATATTTTTATTTATATATCATTTAATAAAAATAATTTTATATTTTTATATTCATATCTCAATATCATGTATTTATAAACCAAACGCATCCTTATTTTCTCTTTTTTCTTTCATCTTTTTTACTCTCTCACGAGTTTTATCTTGTTCTCAATCTCATCTGACTCTTTCTCCCTCGTATTCCTAATATTCAGGCATTTTTTGTACAAAATTCCTCTTTGATTTTTAATTTCATCTTCAATTGACATCAACATTGATATAGAAGTTTTAAGCACACATAACGAGGTTGATATTTGAATCAGAAAGTGAAAAACACCTATTTCCATTAATTTTCTTTGATTTTCAATGGCATCTTCCATTGAAATCAACTGTGATGCATAAGATTTCAATTCAAACGACCATTGGTTATTTGGCCCGTGTATTGTGTTGATAATTTTGTTAAACCTGACTAAAATAATAATCTGAATCACTGATAACATAATTATCATAAGTTTTCAGTGACAAACAAAATATTTTTGAGAAAAAAAATATGTATTGAAATAAATTTTTATATAAAAATCAAAATCAAATGTTTAAACAAAATTTGTAACAAAATAAAAATAAAAATTTTAGGAACAACCAAAACTAAGATTTACAAAACACTCAAAAATATATTTAAGTGAATTACTGTATTTACATATTATTAGCAAACTAAGTGGGTATTATAACTCCTCCTCAATTTTTTCCCAAAATCAACAAAATCAACAACCAAATAATTAAAAAATGGCATCCAAAGCATAACTTGTAGCTACCAATTAATTATTCAGTAACCTGAGAAATTAATAAAATAAATTCCTCTAAAATTCTAAAGAGTTATGCCCGTTATCCATGAGGCAACTCATAAAGTTGGGGTTGCAATTCATCTTTCCAATACTCTTGACTTCAACCACCACCAACTCATCCGTTAACCGGTAAACCAACACAAGGGCAACTAAATTACCATCTTGCCCTTCCAACCTTGCACCTTCACATTTCTCATTCCTTGTCACTGTTAAATTGGTCCCCTTAGCCACCTCATCCACCTTCTCTAGTATCCTCTCTACTTTCTCTCTCAGGACAAATCGCTCCACATGATTCAGAACACCGTTATTCACAAATAGACCCGACATGTCCAACCCAGTCGAAAAAGATATCAAGTCAAATGCATTTAACGTTTTAATTTTTATTTGACTCTTCTCCCATTCGGGTTCTTCAACAAGAACCCGATTAAGTTTATACCCACCCGAATTAAACCACGGGTCTTGCATAATCTCGTCAACGGTAATTCGCGTTTCTGGATTTACATCCAACAACCGCGATATAAGGTTTCTTAATCCACAAGATATCCACTTTGGAAACCGAAATTGACCGCGGTAAATCTTCCTGTACAAAACTGTAATATTGTAATCATTGAAGGGTAAAAAACCCGCGGTCAATGCAAACAAAACGACGCCGCAGGACCACACGTCCACCGTGGCGCCATTATATCCCTTCTTGGCCAAGATCTCAGGTGCCACGTAAGCAGGGGTCCCACAAACTGTGTGGAGCAAGCCATCGGGTCGGATCTGGTTCTTCACGGCGCTCAACCCGAAATCGGAGACTTGAAGGTTGCCGTCATCGTCAAGGAGGAGGTTGTCGAGCTTGAGATCACGGTGGTAGACGCCGGCGGAGTGGCAGTGCTTTACGGCGGAGATGAGCTGCCGGAAATATTTTCTGGCGACGTCATCCGTCAAGCGGCCGCCGTGGGCGACCTTCTGGAAAAGTTCTCCGCCGGCGGCGAACTCCATGACAAGGTAGATTTTGGTCTTGGTGGCGAGGACCTCAAGGAGGTTGATGATGTTTGGGTGGTGGCGGAGGCGGCGCGTGACGGAGATCTCGCGCTCCACGTTAGCTGCATGGCAGTTGGAAGCGATGTTGCGTTTGCTAACGGCCTTAACTGCCACGCTTCCACCGTCGGCCACGCGCGTCGCGTGGTATACTTTAGCGGACGCGCCTACGCCCAGAAGTTCGCCGAGCTCGTACTTGCCGAACAAAACGGTGCTGTCGTTTTGTGTTGGCGGTGTCGTTGGCTCGGTTTCCACGACGGCGTCGTTTTTGGAGTAGCTCATAGTTTGGGGTAACTAACTAACTAACTTAACTGATGTAACTAACCAAACTCGCTGGGAAGAAGTGGTTTTTGGTGTGAGAAGATTAGAATAGAAAGAGAAGGAACCAAGTGGCCTGGTGACATAGAAGAATAGGTGGGAAGTGTTTGTTTACTATTTGGGTGTAGGGAGAGAGATAAAGAATGAGTATTTAAAGACTCATCTGGTGTGTGTTGTATACTATTTTTGTATTTCATCATTTACTTTTAAGACAACGATATGGTTTTAAAAAATTGATAAAAATTCTATTTGCGTGCTAAGTAAAATTTGTTGGAAAAATAAAATTATGTATACATTGCGCATAAAACATATTATATACATATTTAAAATGATAAAATTTAGTTGAGAATTATTTGATGGTAATTTAGTTAAATTTATTAAATTATTTAATAATTTAGGTTTTAAAAAAAAATTCTATTTGCGTGCTAAGTAAAATTTGTTGGAAAAATAAAATTATGTATACATTGCGCATAAAACATATTATATATTATATACAAATGATAAAATTTAGTTGAGAATTATTTGATGGTAATTTAGTTAAATTTATTAAATTATTTAATAATTTTTAATTATTAATTTTATATTAAGAC
>NC_029788.2:110669313-110670347 GCF_000816755.2 Arachis ipaensis
AAAAATAATCCTAAAAATTTTTAATCGTGATACAAATTTTTTTTTTAAATTTTGACACAATTTTTTAATCGATACATGAATTTTTTAATGAATAAATGATCATTTGTATCCATAAAAAATGAAAACACTGACATATGTACCCACACTAGATCGAAACTAAACTTGTACCCATGTAAGATGCCCTTTGTGTGACAAAAGTACCCTACGTGGCGCTCCAACCCTCCAAAGACAGGGTATTTTTGTCACACGGAGGGTATCTTACGTGGGTACAAGTTTAGTTTCGATTTAGTGTGGTACATATGTCAGCGTTTTCATCTTTTATAGATACAAATGGTCATTTATTCTTTTTTAATCGTGTCATTTCAAATTAAATAATGTACTTTTCTCAATATTAAACTAGTTTGAGTCATATTAAATTTATATATAAGAGGTTTAGTTATTCCTATGTCATTTACAATAAATTGATTTATATTTTAATTCTAAAACATATTTAAATGTATTTTGTTGGTTGAGTGAGTTTAGATTTTGGAATTGTAATATTTTAAAGATTTCTTATGTCATTTACTAAAAATTTATGCGTCATTCTAATTAAATAATGTGTTTTTGTTATTATTGAATTGATTGTGTGACATTAAACTAATATATAAAAGATCTAGTCATTCAGGTTTCATTTGTAATAATTTGATGTGTCTTTTGAATTTAAAATACATTTAAATATATTTTGTTGGTGAAGCGAGTTGGTTTTGGACTCGTAGTCTTTTGAAGATTTCTTGTGCCATTTACCAAAATTTTTTTTGTCATTCATAAAAAAATTCAGTGTTATTTACAACTAAATGATGTATTTTTATTATCGTTAAACTAATTGTGTAATATTTAATTAAAAAGAAGAAGAAGACGATGATGATGATACTAACGAAGGAGGAGGAAAAAAAAAGAGAAAGATAAAAAAAATATTAGAAAAATAAAAAAAGAAGCAACGAACACAGTGCACGTAAAAAGAAGAAGAAAACACGTAAGAAAAAAATACACAAAAT
>NC_029788.2:110670420-110697592 GCF_000816755.2 Arachis ipaensis
CTTCAATAGAAAAACAAACAAATATGAACCAAGAAAAAAAATACCCTATTCGATTTTGGACTTTTTTTTTATGAGTTATAGTGCACCTTAATTATCTTTAAATTTAAAACAGGTTTCTGACCATTATCAAAAAAAAAAAAGACAAATCAACCCCTCCTACCGGATGACAAATGATTACTCGCTGACGTGTCAGAAAGTAATACCAAGTATTAACTCCAAATAATTAGAGAGACTAAAAATTTCTACTCTACCTCTTTTTCTTCCTTTCCTTTCTCTTTTTTTTCTTCTTCTTTCATGAATCTTTTGCTCCAAGCTGTTAAGCTTGTTCCTTTAGTCTAAACTCTGATACCAATTGAAAGTTTTCAAATGAATTGAGAAAGGAGATTGAATTAATGAACCACTTTTAGAAATTATGCCGCGGACAGATAAATTAGGAGATTATTCGTGATTTTGTCTCTCTAAAGTGAAAAACAGAAAGTTCAGCAAATAGAAAAAAAGAAGAGTGACACATCGATATATCCTAGTAGAATTTTCACTATAATCAAGATTAATACAATCACCAATTTCTAGAGGCTCACATTCTTGTAAACCACCTAAGCTATCTTAAATTTAGTAAATCACCTAGGTGTTAACCCAATCTAGTTAAAGGGAGCCAAGTGGACTCTAACTAAGTACACTTTCAAAATCAAAACACTCAAACAAAAGATTAAATGACTTTTGTAGCACTAATTTTTTTTGTCAAATTATATAAAGATAAAAGTAAAGCATTTAAAGCATGCTAAAATATCAGAGCATATGATAATAGAACATAAAGCAATAAAAGATAGCAAAATGCTCCAAAAAATAGTGCTCTATTCACCACGTTTAGAAAAATTTTGTTTCGATCTGAGAGATAAAAATGATTTTTCTGTAGAATTTTCTAGTTCAAGTTGTAACGGTGCTGTCTTCTCTTGAGTATTAGATGAATTTGTTGTAACTCTTTCACATATTCTTTAATCTTATCCATTTCAATGATTTCGCCTTTTTCATCAACTATAACAATCTCAAATCCTCCGTCATATTTGTTTAACTTGATGAAAAAAATTAACTATCTTATTATATGTCTTGAACAACATCTACTTATCAAATATCATATTTCTCTTTTATTTTTAGATGTAAGGCAAACTTGCAACATCTTTTTTAAAACTTTTGGTATTCAAATTCTTTCGAATTCTTTTATATTAATTTTTTTTTATTATCCAAAAGCATTATAATCATGAACAATCTTATAATTTTTATCACCAAATTTTTTTTAAATGAAACTTGAGGTAAAAAATGTCTAATTTTATTATAATTAGAACAAATATTGCTTCTTGCTGAAATTTTAAAATGATAAAGAAAATTTTTGTTTTTGATAGAATTGGCCTTATGATTTTGATTAAAAACAGGATCGTCTCTTTTGGTTTTGGAAGAGGATGCTTCATAAGCATTTTTAAAATTGATTTTTCTTTCCACCACAAAATCAAAATCAGATTTTATAAAAAGAGACCTTTAATTAGTAAAAACTTTGCCCAAATTTTTAGAACCTTGAGCAAATCTTATTAAGTCAATATTTAAGTTCTTGATATTCTCTTGCAATTTTACATTTTTAGCAAGAACATCATTTGATACCACAGTCAAATTTCTCATTTTTAATTCATCAATTTCAATTTTTAAAAAGATTTTTTTCTGTTTTAAAACACAAGAGGATTTGGCCATATGATCAATTGCTCTTTGAGCTGATTGCTTTTCAATTTCAAACTTTCATTTTCGTTTTTGCATCTAGTATATTTATCAAAATTTTTTTTAGAATTAACAATTAAATCATTAATGATAATATACAATCTACTAGGTGATAGTTCAGAAAATCTACCTCATCAATATTATCTTGATTAGTCATGAGACAAATGTGAGCTTCATGATAAGATTTTTCTCTTTTATTGTCGCTTTTTAAGTCATCCCATGAGGCCATCAACAACTTTTTTTTGTGGATATTCTACCTTGTAGTGACTTTTTTTTTTATCAGCTTTCTCAATCTTCTAGCAATAAATTTCATCTCATCACCAGATAGGTTGTCTTCACATTCTTCTTCTTTTGATGTGATTTTTGATTTAAATGCCACTCTTATTTTCTTGTTATCATTGCTGAGATGTGTAGATTCATAGGCCAACAGGTTTCTTCTCAATTCATCATAAGCAATCTTGTTGAGATCATTAGCTTCGGATATGACAGTGCTTAGGGTCTCCCATTATTTGATAAGACTTTTTAAGATTTTCCTAACAAGTTCTACTTCAGAGAAGTATTTTTTTATTGTATCAAGATTATTGATGATGACAGAAAAATTCTCAAATAAAACATTAATTGATTCATCTTCCATCATGAAGAACATTTCATATTCCTTCATAAGCATGTCAATATGGTTTCTTTCACTTGCTCGATTTCCTCTTGTGTGAGCTGCAACTTGTCCCATATCTTTTTTGCTGTTTTGCATCTTGAGACCTTTTTGAATTCTTCAAAGTTAATGACGTAATGCATCATATTGATGAATTTGGCATTTAGTTCCACTTTCTTCTTTTCTTCATCCGTCCATTCAAAATCTTTGTTTGGAAGAACATTGCCTTCAACATTGCATTTGGTAGGAAAATATGAGTCATTCACAATGATCTTTCATAGGTTGTAGTAAGTTGATTGCACAAAAATCCTCATGCTTTCTTTCCAATAAGAATAATTGATTCAATTAAAGAAAGGAGGTCTATAGTATGATTGTCCTTCAGTCAACGTGTAAGTTACAAAAGTTGCCATGGATCTTTTGCTCTAAGCTGTTAAGCTTGCTCCTTGAGTCTAAACTTTGATGCCAATTAAAGGTTTCCAATTGAATTGAGAAGGGAGATTGAATCCAGAAACCACTTTTAGAGATTATACAGCAAACAGATAAATCAGGAGATTATATGCGATTTTGTCTCCTCCGAAGTGCAGAAAATAAAAAAGAAGAAAAGTGACACAATGATATATCCTAGTTTGGCCACGAAGTGCAATGTGACCTACGTCCAATCTCCTCCACAACAATAGTAGAATTTCCACTATAATCAAAATTGATTACAATTACCAATTCCAAGAGACTCACACTCTTGTAAACCACCTAAGTTATCTCAAGTTTAGTGAATCACCTAGGTGCTAACCCAACCTAGTTAAGAGGAACCAAGTGCATACTTTCGAAATCAAAACACTCAAACAAAGATTAAACGGCTTTTGTATGCACTACTCTCTTTTTCCTTTGTATCTCTTAAAATAAGCTTGAATCTAGACAAAAGAGAAGTAAGAACACACTCAAAAATAAGAAAAATAAGGCTTGTTTGTATGATCTTCAATATACACAAAAATAGTTGCTTCTTTCTTGAAAGAAATCTTTATATATAGAGCTTGGTTGCTCATTTAATGTTGGAATAATTCCTAATATGATTAAACTAGTTGTTGCTGCTTTAATGCTCTTAGACGTTAGCATTAAAAGGAAAATCTTTCCTTCTTTGTTCTTGAATAACAAGTGCAATAGCTTTCTTTTCTTTTTGTTGCCTTTTTATTTTCGTAAGAATATATGACAACAAATATTGGAAAAGTATTGGTGAATAATGATACTAGTGAACAATGGAACTAAAAAGAAAAGTTAAAATCAAAATATTTAATTAGATAATTAATTAATTTCTAATAATATCATATTTTGAATTAAAAAAAATCAGAATTTTCACATTTGGCAGTTACCCATTTGATCACCTCTAACCCACGTTCTGCATTCACTACAACATTTTGGATCTATGGCCACGGTTTTTTTGGTCACGGTAAAAAATCGTGACCATAGACCCTCTATGGTCACGATTTTTTAGGGTGACCAAAAAAAAAAAAGCTATGGTCACGATTTTTTTTGGAAAGGGTGACCATAGAGTACCTATGGTCATGGTTTTTTAAAAAAGGGTGGCCTAAAAGAGCCTATGGTCACGGTTTTGAGGGGTGACCTAAAGGGGTCTATGGTCACGATTTTTTACAGTGACCAAAAAGGGTCTATGGTCACGATTTTTCAAAAAAGGGTGACCTAAAAGGGTCTATGGTCACGGTTTTCGGGGGTGGCCTAAAGGGGTCTATGGTCACGGTTTTGGGGGTGGCCTAAAATGGTCTATGGTCATGGTTTTTGAGGTGACCTAAAAGGGTCTATGGTCACAGTTTTTTACAGTGACAAAAAAGGGGCTATGGTCACGATTTTTCAAAAAAGGGTGACCTAAAAGGGTCTATGGTCACGGTTTTAGGGAGTGACCTAAAGGGGTCTATGGTCACGGTTTTGAGGGTGGCCTAAAAGTGTCTATGGTCACGGTTTTGGGGGGTGGCCTAAAGGTGTCTATGGTCACGGTTTTTTACAGTGACCAAAAAGGGGCTATGGTCACGGTTTTTCAAAAATAGTGACCTAAAAAGTTCTATGGTTACGGTTTTGGAGGGCGACCTAAAGGAGTCTATGGTCACGGTTTTGAGGGTGGCCTAAAAGGGTCTATGGTCACGGTTTTGGAGGGTGGCCTAAAGGTGTCTATGGTCACGGTTTTTTACAGTGACCAAAAAGGGTCTATGGTCACTGTTTTTCAGAAGGGTGGCCTAAAAAGGTCTATGGTCACGGTTTTGGGGGGTGGCCTAAAGGTGTCTATGCTCACGATTTTTTACAGTGACCAAAAAGGGTCTATGGTTATGGTTTTTCGGAAGGGTGGCCTAAAAGGGTCTATGGTCACGGTTTTGGGGGTGACCTAAAGGTGTCTATGGTCACGGTTTTTCGAAAGGATGGCCTAAAAGGGTTTAGGGTCACAGTTTTGGGAGTGATCTAAAGGGGTCTATAGTCACAGTTTTAATCATTTGAGTTTTAATTAATTAATATTTTTATGTATTTTTTATTATTTCAATTTTATTATCTTAATTTAAAAAAAATTAAAAACTCATTTTCTTAACCTATACTACTCGTAAGTTAGGTGAACCGTGAACAAGAACTGAAGGAAATTCAAGCAACCCCCCTTCTTTCTTTCCCCAATTCATAACCCTAGCCCCTCATTGCCGCCGCCGTCCGAAGCTCGTCGGCGCCGCCGCCGTCCCAAGCTCTCAGCACATCGTCTTCATCTTCGTTGGCTTCTCCGTTCATCGAAGGTTAGTGGTGTCCGCTCTTGGGGTACTGCGCTCATTAAGATCTCTCCTTACACCTTTTCCGCCGTCGGCATCGGCGTCTCCATCGGTGTCTCAGTTCTCAGTGCTGCTTGGTACGCCGTTTCACTTTTCCGTTTTAGATTTTGTTAATTTATTTTCCTGATAATCTTCTTTTTGGATTTGCGAAGGGGGATTTATGTGCTGCAATCAAGGCTCTCTGAATCACTTCTACGAATCTCATTAGGTACGAGCCATATATGAAATAAAATCGTTGCTGAGGCATCTTCTTCTTGTTGCTATTAGCCTTCTGTTGTGCTGATTTCACATGGTTCTTGGCACCTTGAGCTACTGATTTCATGGTGGTGTTCCACCTGCAATAGCCTTGATCCTTCAGCACCTCCACCACTCCAATAGTGGTGGATGCAACAGCCATAACTCCGCGACACATTTCGGTGTTTAAGTAGTAGTTGAAACTATGTTATCAACGGTAGAAAATGTTGCTATGATTGAGAATACTTTCAATAACAATAACTGCTTTATATAGAGAATAACACTTCGATTTTTGAGAAAAACCAGAGCCTGTTGTTTTAGTGGATGGTGTGGACCCAATGCAGTTGCTAATGAGTTACATCTTGGTTTCTTTTCTTTTGTGAAACTTCCTTTTCTTTTTTAGTATATAAAGCATTTTTATTGATGGAGATGATGTATTTCATTATTTCTGATATATGATGAGTTGCCGAGTAGGCTTTTGTTTTGTGCGGCACCGCACATTGTTTTTTGGCATCAGCAAATATAGTGAAGAGATTGAAAACTTTAAGAATCATATATGGCTCCTATGTATACTTCAAGACTTGTTAATAATCGTATAATTTGAAAGGTAAATGACGATGAATTAAAAAAACTTCATTCAAAGAAAAGTTCAATTTATCTTATACCAATTTTTTTCTTCAACTATCTAAGATTCTGAGTACCTTTTAACACTCATATTCAAATTTTTCCAGGTCTTATTTTTCTATCCTCCATAAAAAAGTGGCCTCTTAAATGCCTGGATCTTCTCTCTTTTTGCTTCCCTGGAATATTGGAGGTTAGATGTATGGTTAATGAACTTTTATCTTTCCCATATTCAAATCAACAGCTAATGATATTCTTACTTGTATTTAAACTCTTGTCAACAGTAGTTTATATATGTATTTGTACAGGGAGCAGGAATAAAGTCTTCTACTTGTTTCTCTTACAATTTAAATTTATGTTCATACGATCATTTAGTTAAGTTTCAGTGTTTTTGGTTTCAATTATGGTCCATTGAGTGAACCCCTTCCATGAGTGAGTTGAATGAAAAAAAATGCTTGTAAATTGACTTTAATATAAAAATACTAATTTTTGTGTTTAATTCTTAAGACTAAATAATACATTTCTAGCATAAAGCCCATATCATAGTCCCAACTACTCAATGATTTTTTATTTTTCAAAGGCTACAATTGAATTCAAATCCAGGTCACTAGACCCAAGTTTTGCAATATATATATATATATATATACACCACGTGCGTGATGCCGATTGAGAAAGGTTTCTACAATCACATATGCCATTTCTCTCTGAGTACTCCTGGGTAGGGGGAAAGAGGATGGACCTTTGGGAGTGAATCTGGCTAGGGCGCCCTCGTAAGGCGTAGGGTAGGGATTTGAAACCGTAGCGTAGGCAAAACCTGGCAGCCCGCCCAGAGTTTGACCTTATCCGGTCCTGGAAGGAAAGCGACTCTTTTCTTTTTCACCAGGAACATGAACGGCATTCGTCAGACTTGAGCAGTAGGTTTCGACTCGGTCAGCTGTAAGGATGAAGATTGACTTCAGCTAAAGAGAATGAATTGACTTCGGGTTCACACCGATCAACGAAAATAAATAACTTAATATTAGTATTACTTTTAACTTTTAAAATTTTTGTAAGCTTGAAAATATATTTTCAGATGCACATTCTAATAGATAGTTTACACAAAATAAATAAAGTAATAATAAAATATTGATTAGTGACTTGTTAAGCTGCTGTTTTGTTATGGACTGATGGCACTGAGTGTTTTAAATTTTGAATTTGTGATAAGTGATTTGTGATTTGTGATTAGTGATTAGTGATTTTGTTATGCTGCTGGTTTGATTTAATTTAGGGGTGATTATTTTGACTTTGTTTTGTGTACAGGATAATTTTTTCGTACTGGTAAAGACAACAGAAGTTGCTGCGACACCGTTTATAACAACTTCATATGGCATCTCAAAATGAAGGAACTAAGCAGTAAGTTTATCTTGTAATTGCCATATATAATAATTTGATAGCACATTTAACTAGGGTAGTAAGCGGATATATGGTAGCTAGATTGTCTCTATAATTGACCTATTAGATCATGTTTAGTAAGTTCAGATATTTGCATTCTTAGGTTTAATCATGTTTTGTCAAAAGATTGGATGGATTTACCAAGATTTGAGAACGAGTACATAGTTGGTGTAAATAATTTTTTAGAGTTTGCCTTCGTAATTGGAAAACCGGTTGGAAAAGAAATCCAATGTCCGTGTGCAAAGTGTGGAAACACTTATTGGCGTGATTGACTTAATAGTGGCTGATTGCTGTTTGCTTAATAGTGGCTGATTGCTTAATAGTGGCTGAAGGGGTAGCAATCAGCATTGAATCAGTACTCAGTAATATATAGCAATAAGCATTATTATTATTTTAAATTTGACTTTGTCTATTGATTTCATACTCGATCTGGTTTTTCTGTTTCGCTGGTGTTGATTACTTGATTTGTTTGATGGGTTGGAAGCTAATAATAGTATTTCGGTATTACCTTGTTTTTAAGCTTCTATTTTGGTTGTGGTTGTTTCTTTGTGCTGGATTTTTTTCAGTTTTAAGCGACTTCAACAGGGCAGTTGAAGTTCCACTCAAAGATAGATTAAAAACATATAAACATTACTAAATGGCTCAAAACCTTAGCAAATGCTCCTTGTTATTTAGTGGTTGAAATTTTCATATTGATTGACTTATTTAACTTGTGCTCCATATTCATTACTCAACTGCACTGCATGCATCATTTAAAACATTTTCGTTCTGTTCTAACTTCTTTATTTCTTTTGCTAACAGGAGGATATGATGTGAAGAAAATATGTTCTATACAAATATAAGATGGGATGGCTCTTATAATGATTTTGGTTATCTAAATGTATTATTTTGATGTGTTCTTTACATTTTGATAAGAGACTTTATCCGATATTACATGTAATGGATAAATGACACCCTATTTTGATTAGTGTTGTAATGGATATCTACTTTTTTATGAAACTTTTATGATTTACATTTATTGAATTTTTCATTCTAAGATTTATTTTGTGATTATCATCATTTTGGAATGTGATTATGCTTTAAAAAAACAGGTTACCAAAGATAAGTTATGGCTACGGTGAAAACCGTGACCATAGATAAGCTATGGCCACGGTTTTAAGGCAGGGTGACCATAGACGCTATGGTCACGGCAAAAAATCGTGACCATAGATAAGGCTATGGTCACGGTTTAAGGAGGGGTGACCATAGGGGCTATGGTCACGGCCAAAACCGTGACCATAAATAAGGCTATGGTCACGGTTTTTAGGTGGGGTGACCATAGAGGCTATGGTCACGGTTTTGAGAAGGGGTGACCATAGAGGCTATGGTCACGGTTTTTGGTGGAGTGACCATAGAGGCTATGGTCACGGTCAAAACCGTGACCATAGATATGGCTATGGTTACGGTTTTGGATGGAGTGACCATAGAGGCTATGGTCACGGCCAAAACCGTGACCATAGCCTTATCTATGGTCACGGTTTTAGGAGGGGGTAACTATAGAGGCTATGGTCACGACCAAAACCGTGACCATAGATAGGCTATGGTCACAGTAAAAAAATGTGACCTAAAGTGCCAGAATTTGAACATTACAACCGTGACCATAGAAACCGTGACCATAGATAAAAAAATCGTGACCATAGGTCTATGGCCACGAGAGAATAGGCCACGGCAGAAAAACCGTGACCATAGGTTAAAAACCGTGACCATAGACCTATGGTCACCCTTTTCACTAGCTATAGTCACAGTTTTTCACTGTGACCATAGACCTTTTTTTGTAGTGATTGGTAAATTGTGTTCTTCAACCAGCCACCAATTGTCTCCCACTATCGCCAGATTGTCGCCGCCCAGATCACGAGCCACCGCCGCCCACCCGCAACCGACGCCGCTACCTCTATGGCAACGTCCGAGCAAGAGCCCCGTTCGTGTACAAGTTGTTGTCCTTTGCACAACCCACAAACATGCTCACCGTGCAGTCCCCACGCAGCCCACCGCATCCACCGTTTGTCCCCCTTGTGTTTCTTCTGTTGCTAACTATTGCGGCACTAAATGATCAACACAACGAAGAGAGCATATACTTTGGCAACCACTACTGCTACATTGTGAAGCCTAGAGTGTTTGCAAGGTGTGCAATTTTATCCTTTACAAGTGTTGCCTTTGGTATTGTCTATTATATTACCTTAGTTGAGGAAAAAAATTGTAACAACTCTTGTGATTCCATGTATCCAAATCATGGGGGCATAGCCATGGGACAACCTCAGATACCAACTCAAGTTAGCCATGACCCAGTGTTTGTGCATGAAAACAAATACGTCAGAAGACAGATCACATGATAATTAGCAGTAGTCCCTATTTTTTATAATTAAAAAAGGTCTATAATTATATTGTTGTGCCTAGCAGGTGGATTAGGACACAAATATAGAGATAGTATAAAAAATACATCATTTATGTTTTGAGATATGTACATATTTATCTAGTTTTTCAAGGTAAGCCAAGCTTTATGTGGAGGTTGTTTGAAATTTGATGATTGTTTTCAATAGCTAAATAAATGTTTCTCGCTGAACAGAAGAGACTCTTTGAGGCTTTCTTGGGTTCATCATCAAGTTGGCAGCCTTGTAAGGATCATCATACAAGCATGATGCCATCATCAATGATGAACAATAAGGTAGCGGCACAGAATGAATTCGTCGATGAAAACATCAATTCCAACATACAACAATAAATCCAGCACCACCACTAATGCAGAAAAGTACCAAACTTGTTAGTGCCATGTTGGGGAATAATTCACTCAATGTTGCAGCCCCACCATTTTATGTATCAAAATCTTCTTTGTCTTTCAAGGAGCAGCCTATGCCACAACCACCTATTGAGAATCCTTTCTCGGAGACCCTTAAGAGAACAAGGTCTGAAAATGCTACAGGATCCATGAGGGTGTTGAATGATGTGGGAGAGCTCAATAACAACAAGTTGCATAGGGATTGAGATACATCATGTACTATACTTTAAGCCATTTAAATTGAGGCAGATGTTTGTTTTACTATGATTGCGCATGGTTCTTTCCATTCTAAAGTGAATGGTTATTTTGGGTATACCATTTGTAGTATAATTTATTACCCTACTGTGTTAATGTAAACAAAAAAATTAAAAGAAAATCTAAAATAGGTCGGATGTTCTTTTTACCAGGTACGCCGACGGTTATTTTCATTCTAATTTGGATGTTTATTTTGATTTGGATTGGATTTAATATAATTTTTCCTGATTAAAAAGCTTTGTTATAGAATATTATGAGTATGGTGCCTATTATAAACTGGAATTTTACAAACACGCTTAATTCTATTTAAGTTAGACATTTTCTTGAAATATAAATTAATAAATTATAAAATGTATGTCACTATTAAATTAAGTGTCTAACAAATGAGAAAATTAATTGGTATGTTTAAAACTTGTGGTCAATCCAAAATAGGTCGGATGTTCATTTTACTAGGTAGGTGGATGATTGTTTTCATTCTAATTTGAATGTTTATTTGATTTGGATTTAATTTAACATAATTTTACCTGATTTTGCAACAATAGAATCATCCAAGTTGAAAAATGAATGAAGCATCCATACGTTTGTGCTTGGAACAACATAAATTCAACAAATCTAAATAACCTCTCAATCGAACATCCGTGCACACTACCTGAGTTCTAGATTCACCAAAAATATCGATTCAAAAATGCTAGCACAACTAAAATAAGTTTCAACCAATTATTTAATTAACTCACAATCCACATAGTGAATCAAGTAAAAGACCAAGTACATAACCAAAACAAACATCTATATATTGAATGCAAGCAACCATCCGTATACATAGTAAACTAAACATCCGAGGAATCAACATTGGCAGTGCTTTTCGATTGGTCTGATCACATAGTTTTATTTTGCTGTATCTAGCTAAAATTATGTGATGCTATTGCAGTTCCTCTTTGTATCAAATTCCTTGATGTGTGTCATTTACTATTGGTGAGGCACTTGTGTTGGGCTAGTTGCTATCTTCATCTGCATATATAAGAAATCTTAGCCTCAATATTCAAACTATCTATTGGTAGCTTGCTTAGGGTAGAATTTGATGTGACCCTTTTTTAAATTTTATGTAAAGCATACAGCTTTGGTGTTGCTAGAACTTTTGTTTGTTAATCTTAATTATAGAAATTCTGTGTTGCATAATTGACAAGAATCATAAAGGTTTCATGCTTTAAAATAATGAGATCAAACAAAGTTCTGTTATTAGAGATTTGACGTGAGTTGATGCAAGAAATTACAACTAATAGTTATGAGTTCTTTGTCATTATAAAGAACTATTCCTTATCTAAAAGGGTTATATATCAATTAAACAATCTTAGTGGCACTGAACTCTATAAGAGGCCAAAATAGTGTAATAATGAGTCTCCAAAGTTTCAAACACCTTTAACAACAACACCATTTAGTGAGTTATTTAGGCCATTCTTGCTTAAAATCTTAGTGGCACTGAACTCTAACGACCCCAAGAGCACGACACACAGAGCAACATGACATTAAAATTTATAACCAATAATTATGGACGCCTTTTCACATAACCAGAGCAACTAATGTTGTGAAGTATTAATTAAACCAATGATGAATCTCAACAAAAAAATGTTAATCAATCACATGATCAACCACTAGAACAAACAGGCAAACAACCAAACACCGGGTAAAATAATCATCTGGCTTAGTAAGCAGTTCAAGTAGAACATCCATAGTCAAAAGGTACCATACTAACAAAGTAAAGGTGTGGAGAAGTAGCATATTACACTTTTCATTGTGATTAAAAACACAAACAAATAATACCAACCCAATTCCAGAACCATATACATATAGGTTTTGTCGACATTATAATTTGGCTTCCATAATATTAATAAGCGAATTAATACGTAACAAGTTAAACCACCACCTATGATGCACAGACACTGACACGGACACGAGACACGACATGACATGACACGGGACATGTCGACACGCGAATTATAAAATCTTATATGACACGGGGACACGTATACATATAAAATATAAATTAAATTTTTTAATTATTTTTAATGTCTTATTTTAATTATATCAAATATTTATAATATTTTTTGTTTTAATAAACAATAATATATACTATATCTAAATTTATTTTAAGAATATATATGTTAAGAATAAGACTAGATATGCTGACACGTGATGGTATTTAGGTGTGTCCAGGCGTGTCCGGAGAAGAATTTTTTATTTTTTATTGAGACATGGTTGGACACAGCAGACACGCGTGTCGGACGAGTGTCGGTGAGTGTCGTGTCCAAAATGTGTCCGACACGCGAACACGACAACTTAGCGAAGTGTCCGTGCTTCATAGACCACCACAAAAGGCCTTCACATGTTTGTCTCATAGAGTTTTAATTTTTAAAAAACTAAACATACCTAATGGTTAAATTTCAAAGTAAATCACATCTAACACACAAATACACAAACTAAAGCAAGCTAAAAATTGGCCACTAAACTCAAACAAATTTCAAAATCTTGACTTTAATCTAAGCATCCAGGCACTGGGTAATGTAACCATCTGTGTTACAATGAATAAAAAATGGAGAACAACAAGGGTACAATATCAGTAGTGAGCAATGTGATTAACCAGGCAAACAACCAAAAACCTAGTATAATAATCTTCCTGCATAGTAAGCAGTCAAAATTAAACATCCAGGGTCAAAAGATAACATAATAACCAAGTTATCGTGTGGAGAATAAGCATATTACACTTTCAACTGTGATTAAAAATCTAACAAACAAATCCAACCGAGTTCCAGAACCGTACACAGATAGGTCTTGTCACATTATAATTTGGCTTGCACATTATTCTGAAGCTAAAAAATATGAAACCACTAAAACCAGAGTTTTACAAAACCAAACATACCTAATGGGTATATTGCATGGTATATCACATGTAACACACAAATAGATGAACTAATGGAAGCAAAAAATTGGTCACTAGACTCAAACTGTAAATCCCATTAAATTAGTAGATAATTAGTCAATAAATTAGTTTTTAATAAGAAAGATTAGAAATATGAATATTATATCAAATTAGAATAGAGCTCATCGAAACGAGAATTTTGACACTAATTTTGAAGAAAACGGCCCAAGATTGGACCGAACGGACCGAACCGGTTGAACAGGACCCGAACCGAGCCCGTGGGCCCAACCGGACCAGCCAATTAAATGAGCTTAAAGCTCATTTCTTTCTTTATGTGCAGCAGAAGCAGCAACGTAAATGGGGCAAGGAGAGGAGAAGCGTACCGAAATCTTACGGTAACTTCAACCGCCGTAGCTTCTCCGTCCGAGCTCCGATCGCTGCACCGTTTGTGGCCACGCGTCCACCGCGTTGAGCTCTACATTTCTACCGGAACAATTTCATAGGTAACTCGTTTTTCTGTTCCCAGCCATCTTTTCCCCCAATTTTGGAAAATAAAGTGGGGATATTGAATTTCTTTATTCTTTAATGTTTTAGAATCCAATTAGCTTGAGGAAAACATTCACTCTTGCTTATGTGAAGCTTGAGTGAGGTGAGGAAACTATAATTCCATTTTAATTTCATTGAATTTGAGCTTTGAGTATTAAATTAGGTATATATGCATTATAAATGTGTATTAGGTTGTGAATAAATAATTGGAGCTTGAAATTATAAATATTGGAACTTAGAGGAAGCTGAGCTTAGAGTCTGTTGAATTTTGAGGAGCTGCCTTGGTTTTAAATAAATTGATTGGGTCGTTACGTGGAAATCGGTCAAGGTATGGTTTAGGTTTCTTGCATTTAATATATAATGTTCTGTGAAAACTTAGGCTAGATGACCTAGGATAATTTGGATTGCATGTGTATATTTAATATTTAGTATCCTGTTGATGAACATGGTTGGTTTGGTACTTGTTGAGTAACTGGTGCTTTGGTGAATTATTGATTTGAGGTATTTTGTGTTAAAAGCCTAGGATTTGTGAACTATGATTCTTAGTTGAATTTTGGTTGTTGGATTTGAATATTGTATGAGTATAATTGTTGATCTGAGGTAGATTTATTGTGGTGATTGTTATGATGATGAGGAAGGGTATGTTGAATTGAAAAGAATGTAGGTTTGGACCCGAAAATGGTGGCAAAGTCCGAGTTTTAGAGGAAATGCTGCCGAAATTTTATACAAATTAGAGATTTTGTTTAGCTGATTATTTGAAAAGATTTAGATTCAAAGGTAGGTTTGATTTTGAGTTATTAAAAAAATGAGTATGTTTTAAGTTTGATTTATTTAGAAAGGAATGAATTATGTTTTGAATTGGAACTGTTGATGGACGGAATGGGGGGTGTGTTAATGAAGGATAAGGATTGAATATGATTGATATATGATGATGAATGAGATGCGATTGAGAATGATGTGGATGTTGATGAATTATAATTGAATTATTTATATGGCTTATGAATTTGAATGATCTGAGATACGAGATTCTCTGGATTAAGTGTCGTGGCTTGCCACCACGTGTACCAGGTTGAAAACTCGATACTCTGTTGACCTTACGACGTAAGTCTGACCGGGCACTATATAAATTCCCGGGAATGTTACCCCCATTGAGCAATATTGATTATTTGAGATAAAGCTATGCATAGACTCTTGGGGATGCACGTTGGGGGACAGTCTAAGTCCAATTCAGACTTGTCAGGTTGGCTGGATAACCGACAGATGAGCCCCATCAGCCATAGGACAGGCATGCATCATATGCATATTACTTGAATTACTTGCTTGTGCTTTAATTGGGTGTGCCTACATGTACTTGTCATGTTAAATGTGTATTTGTTACCTGCAGTATTTGTAATCTTCTTGTGCTTGCCTTTATCTGTCTATTTGTCAGTGAAAATGCATGATGGAGTTGGAGGTATGGAGGAATGGCAGTATGGGACTTAGATTTAAGGTTAAGTTAAGTTATGTTTAGATACTCTTAGAAAACCACCTTTTATGGCTTCTGTTTAATACTTTAAGCTCTATAATCTGAGTGTCGGCATTTTAGGATTGCCTCTGGCATTCCCAGGACCTTATATATTATGTGTGTGGCACCTTTACCATACTGAGAACCTCCGGTTCTCATTCCATACTATGTTATTGCTTTTCAGATGCAGGTCGAGAGGCGTCTCGTTAGGCGTCTGGGCTCCTGAAGCAAAGTGGTTACTGGGTTATGTTGTTGTACAGTGGTATATATATATGTACTTAGCTTTCTCTCCACATAACTTGTTCTTTTGATTCTCTTAGAGGTTTATGGAGAGGCAGAATTTTGTTTATGTATATTTGGGTTTTGGATATGTATATATATATATATATGTGTGTGTGTGTGTGTGTGTGTGTGTGTGTGTGTAAATATTTTCCGGCCAGCCTTGACTTCGCGGGCTGAGTTAGGAGCTTGCTATTTTGTATCTTTGGCACTCTATTCCTATTTTTACAATCTTATGTTTGATGGATATAGCTTTCTTAGCACGCAAGTTAACTCGTTTCTTAAGCGTTGCGCTTTTATTCCGCGATTTTTATTCCCTCTATTCTTCAAGGCTCCTAGTATATTATAATCTTTCTACTATTATATGTACACGTTTTATTTTAGAGGTCGTAATACCACATCACCTCTGCTTTATGACTTAAGCGTAAAGCTCAGAATGGTAGGGTGTTACATTATGGTATCAGACAATTCGTTCCTATAGAGCCTAAAGACGGATTGAATATGCTTTTGTGCATTCTCTGTGTATGTGTCTATACATGCTGATTAGGATATCTAGCTGATATATGTGGCATGAATGTTCATGAGCATGCACTTGGGGCTTTGAAACACTAGACTTGCGATATTAAGACTGATCACCTTAATATCACTTGTTTAATGTGTATAAAGACCATATGTCGACTCGCGGTCGCGGTCGCGGGCGAGGTAGAGATAGGATAGGCACCGTTACTCCTAGCCTAGCAGGGACTGATCCAGTAGACTTTATGGCTGCCCTGGGAAATATGGTTGCAGCTATGCAGGCAACAGCCGAGGTACTGGGTAATGCAATAAACCAGGGTAATGACGGGAACAATAATGAGGAAGACGGCGCTATGACACTTGCTACATTTCTGAAATTTCACCCTTCGATTTTTAGGGAAACCTCAAATCCCACTGATGCAGATAATTGGATTCAGGCTATGGAAAGGGCGTTGCAGACTCAGCAGGTTCCTGAGGAGCAATGGGTTGAGTTTGGAACTTATCAGCTGCAAGGCAAGGCTCAGCATTGGTGGTAGGGAATACGTCGTATCCTGCAGCCAGATGATGCTTGGATAACTGGGAGGTTGGTTATCTAAGAATCATGTTTTACCTGATTGCTCTGAGAAGCCAGTACAGTTTATGCCAGAAGGGTCAGAAGCACCGGTTGTAGTGAACCGTTACTATTTGAACTCTATGATAGTAATTCTGAAATTGAATATCAGGGTATTATGTTACTAATTGCGGGAATATCAGGTGATGATCAGAGTTTAGAGCAGATTCCGGTTGTATGTGAATTTCCAGACGTGTTTCCGGATGATATTAATAAATTTTCACCTAATCGGGAGGTTGAATTTGCAATTGAATTGGTGCCTAGAGCCGGTTCAATTTCGATTATTCTTTACAGGATGTCACCTTTAGAAATATCTGAACTAAAAGCTCAACTAAAAGATCTGTTGGGTAAGCATTTTATCCGACCAAGTGTTTCTCCGTGGGGAGCTTCAGTGTTACTGGTAAAGAAGAATGACGGAAGTATGCGCTTGTGTGTCAATTATCGGCAATTGAATAAGATTACTGTGAAGAATAAATATCCGCCACCTAGAATCGATGACCTAATGGATCTGTTACAAGGTGCAGGTGTGTTTTCTAAGATTTATCTGTGATCTGGGTATCATCAGATAAGGGTTAGAGATGAAGATATTCCAAAAACTACTTTCAGGACACGTTATGGTCATTATGAGTATACGGTTATGTCTTTTGGGTTAACTAATGCCCCAGTAGTATTCATGGATTATATGAACAGGATTTTTCGACCGTATCTGGACAAGTTTGTTATTGTCTTCATTGATGATATTCTTGTTTATTCTAAGACTGAAGAGGAGCATGCTGATCATTTGCGAACTGTGCTACAAATTCTAAAGAATAGGAAGTTATATACTAAGTTATCTAAATGTGAGTTCTGGAAGAGTGAGGTGAAGTTTCTCGGTTACGTGATGAGTAAATAGGGAATAGCTGTAGATCCTGCTAAGGTGGAAGCAGTAATGAATTGGGAGCGACCAACTTCATTGACAGAGATCAGGAGTTTCCTAGGTTTGGCGGGATAGTATCGCATATTCATTAAGGGATTTTCACAGCTCGCCTTACCTTTAACTAAGTTGACTAGGAATGATATGCCTTTTATCTGGACTCCGGAGTGTGAGGAGAATTTTCAAGCATTGAAGCACAGGTTGACTACTGCACCCGTGTTGGTATTGCATTGCCTGAACCTAGTGAACCATTTGAAGTGTACTATGATGCATCACTGAAGGGTTTGGGGTGCGTTCTAATGCAGCACCGGAATGTTGTAGCATACGCCTCACGGCAATTAAGGCTGCATGAGATGAACTATCTGACTCACTATTTAGAACTTGCTGTTGTTGTGTTTGCTCTGAAAATCTAGAGGCATTATCTCTATGGCATTAAGTTTCATGTCTTCTCAGGCCATAAGAGTTTGAAGTATCTCTTTGAGCAAAAAGAATTGAATATGCGTCAGAGGAGATGGATGGAGTTTCTGAAGGATTATGATTTCGAATTGAATTATCATCCAGGAAAAGCAAACGTTGTGGCGGACGCCCTGAGTCGGAAGTCCTTATATGCAGCTTGGATGATGTTACGAGAAAAAGAGTTACTAAAGGTATTTCAAGGTTTGAACTTAGGAGTTAGAGAATAATCTGGAATTCTGCGTTTGAGTCAGTTGCAGATTTCAAGTGAATTTAAATAAGAACTTCTGAAGGCTCATCGAGACAGTGAAGCGTTACATAAGGTATTACCAGCAGTTGAACAGGGGAAACAGTGGAGAGTGTCAGAAGGGCAGGATGGTTTGTGGAGGTTCAAGAACCGGATTGTTGTGCCAGATATTGGAGACCTGCGACAGAGAATCTTGAAGGAAGCTTATAAGAGAGGGTTTTCAATCCATCCAGGGAGCACTAAAATGTATCAAGATCTGAAAGCGATGTTCTGGTGGACAGGTATGAAGAATGATGTGGCATTACATGTATCTAAATATTTAACGTGTCAGAAAGTTAAGATTGAGCATCAGAGACCATCAGGGACCCTTCACCCTTTAGCTTTTGGAGATTCCACAATGGAAATGGGAGTGTATCACAATGGATTTTATGATAGGTTTGCCTAGAATCCGATCTGGTTGTGACGCTATTTGGGTGGTTGTGGACCGACTGACAAAACCAGCTCACTTCCTTCCCATTCGAATAAGTTGCACAATGGAAGAATTTGCTCGAATGTACATCAAAGAGATTGTCAGGTTGCATAGTGTGCCTTCTACCATTATATTTGACAGAGATCCTCATTTCACATCAAGGTTCTGGGGAGCTTTTAGCGTGCATTTGGGACTCAGTTAAGTTTGAGTACTGCGTATCACCCTTAGACAGATAGCCAGTCAGAGAGAACTATTCAGACCTTGGAGGATATGCTAAGGGCTTGTGTTTTGGACCAACCGGCGAGCTGGGACCGGTATATGCCATTAATGGAATTTGCTTATAATAATAGCTACAATGCGAGCATCGGAATGGCTCCATATGAAGCTCTGTATGGCAGAAAATGTCAATCTTCGCTATGTTGGTATGAAACTGGAGAAAGAAGTTTGTTAGGGCCTGATATGATAGCCAAAACTACTGAGCAAATAAAGAAGATTTGTAACCGAATGCTTATAGCCCAAAGCCGCCAAAAGAGCTATGCTGATCAGAGGCGAAAGCCTTTGGAGTTTGAAGAAGGGGAACATGTCTTTCTAAAAGTTACACCAACCACTAGAGTGGGAAGAGCTATTAAGACGAAGAAACTAAATCCCCGTTATGTTGGACCGTTTGAGATCCTGAAGAAAATTGGGCCAGTGGCTTATAGAATTGCCTTACCACCGTATCTTTTGAATTCACATGACGTGTTTCATGTGTCACAACTTCGGAAGTATACTCCTGACGCAAGTTATGTTCTGGAGCCGGAACCAATTCAAGTGAAAGAAGATCTAACGCTTCCAGTAATTCCGATGAGAATTGATGACACTAGCATTAAACGATTACGCGGGAAGGAAGTATCATTGATAAAAGTAGCTTGGAGTCGAGCTGGTATCGAGGAACATACTTGGGAACTCGAATCAGATATACGGAAGGACTACCCATATCTTTTTCAGGTAACTAAATTTGAATTTTGAGGGAAAAATTCTTTGTTAGGTGGGTAGGATGTAAACCCCGTTAAATTAGTAGGTAATTAGTCAATAAATTAGTTTTTAATAAGGAAGATTAGAAATGTGAATATTATATCAAATTAGAATAGAGCTCATCGAATTTGAGCTTTGAGTATTAAATTGGGTATATATGCGTTATAAATGTGTATTAGGTTGTGAATAAATAATTGGAGCTTGAAATTGTGAATATTGGAACTTGGAGGAAGCTGAGCTTAGAGTCTGTTGAATTTTGAGGAGCTGCCTTGGTTTTAAATAAATTGATTTGGTCGTTACGTGGAAATCGGCCAAGGTATGGTTTAGGTTTCTTGCATTTAATATATAATGTTCTGTGAAAACTTAGGCCAGATGACCATAGGATAAGTTGGATTGCATGTGTATATTTAATACTTAGTATCCTGTTGATGAACATGGTTGGTTTGGTACTTGTTGAGTAACTGATGCTTTGGTGAATTATTGATTTGAGGTATTTTGTGTTAAAAGCCTAGGATTTGTGAACTATGATTCTTAGTTGAATTTTGGCTGTTGGATTTGAATATTGTATGAGTATAATTGTTGATCTGAGGTAGATTTATTATGGTGATTGTTATGATGATGAGGAATGGTATGTTGAATTGAAAAGAATGTAGGTTTGGACCCGAAAAGGGTGGCAAAGTCTGAGTTTTAGAGGAAATACTGCCGAAATTTTATAAAAATTAGAGATTTTGTTTAGATGATTATTTGAAAAGATTTAGATTCAAAGGTTATAGGGTTTGATTTTGAGTTATTAAGAAACTAAGTTTGATTTATTTAGAAAGGAATGAATTATGTTTTGAATTGGAACTATTGATGGACGGAATGGGAGGTGTGTTAATGAAGGATAAGGATTGAATATGATTGATGTATGATGATGAATGAGATGCGATTGAGAATGATGTGGATGTTGATGAATTATAATTGAATTATTTATATGGCTTATAAATTTGAATGATCTGAGATACGAGATTCCCTGGATAAAGTGCCGTGGCTTGTCACCACGTGTACCAGGTTGAAAACTCGATATTCTGTTGACCCTACAATGTAAGTGTGACCGGGCACTATATAAATTCCCGGGAATGTTACCCCCATTGAGCAATATTGATTATTTGAGATAAAGCTATACATAGACTCTTGGGGATGCACGTCGGGGGACAGTCTAAGTCCAATTCAAACTTGTCGGGTTGGTTGGATAACCGACAGATGAGCCTTATCAGCCTTAGGACATGCATGCATCATATGCATATTACTTGAATTACTTGCTTGTGCTTTAATTGGGTGTGCCTACATGTACTTGTCATGTTAAATGTGTATTTGTTACCTGCAGTATTTGTAATATTCTTGTGCTTGCCTTTATCTGTCTATTTGTCAGTGAAAATGCATGATGGAGTTGGAGGTATGGAGGAATGGCAATATGGGACTTAGATTTAAGGTTAAGTTAAGTTAGGTTTAGATACTCTTAGATAACCACCTTTTATGGCTTCTGTTTAATACTTTAAGCTCTATAATCCGAGTGTCGGCGTTCTAGGATTGCCTTTGGCATTCCCAGGACCTTATATATTATGTGTGTGGCACTTTTACCATACTGAGAACCTCCGGTTCTCATTCCATACTATGTTGTTGCTTTTCAGATGCAGGTCGAGAGGCGTCTCGTTAGGCGTCTGGGCTCCTGAAGCAAAGTGGTTACTGGGTTATGTTGTTGTACAGTGGTATATATATATATGTACTTAGATTTCTCTCCACATAACTTGTTCTTTTGATCCTCTTAGAGGTTTATAGAGAGGCAGGAATTTGTTTATGTATATTTGGGTTTTGGATATGTATATATATATGTGTAAATATTTTCCGGCCAGCCTTGACTTCGCGGGTTGAGTTAGGAGCTTGTTATTTTGTATCTTTGGCACTCTATTCCTATTTTTACAATCTTATGTTTGATGGATATAGCTTTCTTAGCACGCAAGTTAACTCGTTTCTTGAGCGTTGCGCTTTTATTCCGCGATTTTTATTCCCTCTATTCTTCAAGACTCCTAGTATATTATAATCTTTCTACTATTATATGTACACGTTTTATTTTAGAGTGGTCGTAATATCACATCACCTCTGCTTTACAACTTAAGCGTAAAGCTCAGAATGGTAGGGTGTTACACAAACAAATTTTGCATTCTTGAATTTAATCCAACCATCCATGCACTTGGTGAAATAACCATCCGTTTTACAATGAATAAACAATTCATATGTCAACCAATTTAAAAAACTTGAGTCAAAACCAACTACTGACTAACTAATACCCGGTGACAGAACAAACTTGAATTCAGTCAACCATAAAAAAACAAGACGAAAAAAAAGGAAATTCAGCAACAACAATCGGTGATTTTCTTCAAAGTCACTCCTGGAACTCAAACAGATTCAGCGATGCGCACAAGCAGCACAACCGTTCAAAACAACCATTACCTAAAGACTTTTATGAACATCTAATCAGTAAAAAAACAGCTAGCCTTGAACTGACCTTTGTTAGTAGCGATTAGGCACACAGAACGGTGGCATCGGGGTTGTTCACGGCAGACCACAGGGGACGCAAAGAAGACCTGGCGATCAACGGCGAGTGTGTGGCAACAGTGGACGACGCAGGGGTGCAGCTGTGCAATGGCCAGGCGACAGCGACGGGGAACTCGTGCACGACGATCGACGCTTGACGGCTACACGAGTGAGGCGCTTAGGATGACAGCAGCAGCGGAGAGACAGGAAGAATGCAATCTGGCGGTGAGAAGCTGTTGGGTTCCGATGACTGTTCAGGTTGCAGTGGGCTTGGTGGGGATTGGTAATGCAGCACCGGCGGTGGGGCTCTCTTCCGTGGCTGCTCCTTCAAATTGGGGGTAAGGGAAACGTGTTTACTGCTAAGTCAAAGAGGGGGTTGGATGATTAGGATAGTAAAAACTAGGATGGTTAAAATTAGGGTTTCGGAGAAAATTAAGGGTGTAGCGTATTTTTATTTTAATTGTGCCAATTTTAGAGTCTATTGTTCACATTGTTCACAAAAGTCATTGTCTACCTAACAAAATCCATAAATATTTATATGTTTAATGTTTTCTTGTTATTGAACCTATCAAATCTTTCTTGCAATACTTGAAATATTTAATTAATACACTCAATCAATTATATCTCAATGAAATATTTGTCATCATGAAAATTGTTAGATATTTTTTTAATTTAACTCCTTTAAATTAAGCCGTTACAACTTCTAAAAGAGCGTCTGTCTACAAAATCTGTATAAATGAGTTTACTTAGTTTCATGTTTTATTTGCCTATTTTTTTAAATATAAGAAAATTATTGTAAATGTTAATTATTTTTTAATTTTGATAATTTTAAAATTTATTATTTTTACAAATATAATTTTATGACAAAATTATATTATTTATCACACTTTATTACTTTTTTGACGTTATATTAATGAAATGAAATCGAATTTTCATTTAAAGAATTAAAACGTATATCGTGTTCAATTCATCTGATTTTTCAACTGAATTTTATGATGCTAATTTGATCTGTCCATGTCCTTAAAAAGTTCATTTTTTAACCAAATTTGTATTCATATTTCTTGCAAAATAAAACCATTAATTTGTCTTGGCTCATATTTATTCTCTTGTTAATTCTGTTTTTTCAACTGAAACATAATTACAAATAGTGAATTGTGCTTATAATGTTGATGTAACAAATGGATATGACAGAGCACCGAACGTGGTTACTGGCTAAGAAAAGATTACGAGGTAGAAAGCTTAGTTAGCAATGCAAGGAGCCGTGATGAATTTGAATGACTGTGGTACACACGGTTTGAAATTGAAATTGAAATCGAATTTTAGAATTTAAAATCAGTGTTGGTTCATGGTGGCCATGAACGTGTTTTATTCTGATGTGATGGCAGTGATTCAGTGTGAGGAGTGACTAAAGAAGCAACGGTGAAAGGACAAATGTGAAACCAATTTTGCGACAAGCACGTAGGTATGGAGATAAGGTACGGTTGGTACTGATTTCTCGTCACGACATTAACTAATATTAGCAGAATTTTTTTTTTTCTACAATGTTTATTAGGCTAAGACTAATCTATCACTGTACTGCAATAGACTTATAATTTGGACATTCGGTGGTTAGAGTCGATACTTAATCCCTAATTATAATCAGGTGAATATTTACATCTAATTTGGAATAAAAATTCATTTTGATTTTTAACTATTTATTTGATGGACATTACGTCTTTTAATTATTATAAAAATAAAAATCAATTTATACCTATTTTTGTATTTGTTCAATTCAGTTTCTGCAACCGATTGATAGCGGGTCACATATTAACGTATTAGATAACATGTCTACATAGTTGTTTCTTTCGTAATAGAGATAAATAATCTCCTGACTCCTGAGCCCCTTATCCATCCAGCGTGATCCCTCCTCCACTTTTCTCATATTCTCTCTGCGAGTGCCTCTTCCCTCTCCCTCCGAAAATCTCTCTCCCTCTTCCTCTCTTATCTCTTCGCCATTGCCTTCCTCAACTCCAAAATTCTAACCCCAACACCCCCAATCCGCCTCATTTTCTCTCCAGAATCATTATCAAAATTATTACCACCGCGCTCACACTCTTCCTTATCCTCATCAGAATAATCATCGTCACCAATAATATTATTACCAGAACTCAAAATTTCAAGAAAAGACGGAGGAATTCCAGTGCTGGTAGAGGAAGTTGACATGGTCAGTGACGAATTTGAACTTCTTCTTGCAGGTCTTGAGCTTAGGGAGGGATTTAGGTGGAGGTATAGAGAGAATTTTGGAGGGAGAGGGAGGAGGCGACGACAAAGAGGGAGCGAAAGAAACGGTGGAAAGATCACGTTGGACAGTTGAGAAATTGAGGAGCTCAGGAGGCAATTTGTCCCTCTTACGAAGGAGACAGTCATGTAGACACGTTACCTGATACGTCAGCATGTGATCTACTATCAACCAATTGCAGGAACTGGATTGAACAAATACAAAAGTAGATGGGGACTGGTTTGTATTTTTATAATTAGGGACGGAATGTCTATTGGATAAATAGTTAGAAACTGAAAATAGCTTTTACTCATTTGAAGTTAATAATTGAGATCGGTAGATGATTTAACATATTTGACTAAATAGTCGTTTAATGATTTTTAACTATCAACTTTATATGAAAATAATTACATATAAATTTTCACTTTATATTCAATGGTTGTCAATTAGTTATATTCATGCTATTACAAGCTTTCTTTAGGCTAAACTTGATCTCTACTAGATCAGCATATGAAAAGTATAATGATTTTGTGCATGAGATATGCATATATGACTTGAGATCTATTATAAGACATTGTCTAATGAAGAAAGAACTCACATATGTGTTTGGGTAATCTGGTATGTGAATGAAAATATAAAAGAGAGATTATAAACACCAAATTATTCTCTTATGAGATGAAAAATGATTTACAAAGTGAAATAACAAGAATATAAGAATTAAACTAATGAAGATTTAGAATATTTTCAAACAATATTTCGGTGATTCTTTTTTACTCATATTTATAAAATAAGAGAATCTTTTGCTCATTGAAACCCTTTCTTTTTTACTTTTAATTACTTGATACATTAAACAACATGGAAATGCCATTTGTTTTTCGGATGTGCAATGCTTTCTTCATATGAAGCATGGTTTCATACAATTGTGTACCGTGGAGAGAGAAAGCATTTTAAATGCTTGACCTATTGAGAACGCTTATAAATGTTTGGAGTTAAAACTATCAGTTTTGTATGTAGCACTAATTGTGAGCTGCATTTCACGCATCTTTCATTTTTTGAGGAATGGAATAGTAATTATTTTCAATATCACCATAAGGTACATTTTGATTTTATTGAACCCTCCATTCTAATTTTTCACTCTATATTTTTATTTATTTATGAGATTATCTCCTATGTTCTTTGACTTATTTGGAGAGTTTTTATGTCAAAACTCATTATTTGTTAGCCCAGAATCACAAGATCCATCTCCCTAGTGCTACTTAGTCCATGGCTATATCCAATATGTTACTCCCATTGTTCCTACTTATGAAACCTCCTTCTAGGTCTGAGTCTAATCTAAGGAACTCAAGTTAATTAGTTGATTCTTTCGAATTTGGAACAAATGATTTTGTCCTATCCTAGACCTCGAACACCGACTATTTTGCTTCCATCCCCTTTATTGATGGATTCATCTATCTCAACTAAAAGATTTTTATATTAATGGACATCCATCTTCCCATTTCAACATTCATTCTTCCTATCACATATGAAATCTCTTAATAGATTTTCACAAATCTATACCCATCTTCCTCGAGGCATCCTCTATCTTATTCCTATTAAAAAGGTTTCTGATAAGAAGTAGTAAGGTTAATGATGCAAAAAAAAAAATAGCAGAATACAAAAAAAAAAATAAAATAAAATAAAAGAGAAGTGAATTGAGAGAAAATCAGAATTAACTATCATATATTGAACTAACTTTTTTTTTTTGTATATATAAGGCATTGCTATTTATAGATGCATAGAGACATATTGTGTAACTGAATTTTATAACAGAATTTTAATTATTGATTCAGCTACACATAGTTAACCAAATTCTGTGGCTTCTTAATCTTGATCCTTGACAGCCCTCCTCAAACTGAGTGTATGGAATGAACAAACATGAAGTTTGCCACAAAATTTAGAAAAGAATGTCATCGATAGTGGCTTGGTAAATATTTCAGCTACCTGATCTGAGAATGGAATATTAGTGACAAACAGTTTTTTATTTGTAACTTGGTCCCTCACAAAGTGAAGATCCAACTTGAAATACTTAGATTTGCTTTATAAAATTGGATTTGCAGTAAGAAGGCAAGCACTTTGGTTGTCACAGTAGAGAGTGGGAGTCGTGGTGAGAGATAGACGTAACTCGTGAAGCAGATTTTGTGTCCAAATGACTTCAGATTGAACTGCAGCAATTGTACGAAACTCAGCTTCTGTGCTTGATTGGCTAACAGCACGTTGCTTGTTGCTTTTTCATGCAATCAAGTTTGTTCTTAGGTAGACACAGT
>NC_029788.2:110697683-110715989 GCF_000816755.2 Arachis ipaensis
TTTCTATCATCAGCATCTGCTCTCCAATCAGCATCTGAAAAAGCAAATAATCAAAAGTCAGTATAAGTTGTAAATAAGAGACCCTGATCCATACTTTCTTTAATATATCTAAGTATCCTTTAATGATTGACAATGGGATTGTGCATATATTAACAAATCTTGCTAACAGTAAATGTGAGGTCTGACCTAGTAAGTGTGAGATATTGAATAGCCCGTGCAATAGAACGAAATAATTTTGGATCTTCAAAATGAGAGGAATCATTAGCTGACAATTTTGAAGAAGCAACCATAGGAGTTGTGGCCGAGTTAGCCATAGTCATTTTGGTTCTATTAAGTAAGTCAGTTATATATTTCTTTTGATGTAGTAAAATTTGAGAATTATTCACATAATTGGCTTCTAAGCCAAGAAAAAAAATTAAATTTGCCAAGGTCTTTAAGAGAGAAAATAAAGTGAAGTTGCTGAATTAATAATTGTAATTCAGAGGGGTTATCTCCAGTTAAAAGAATGTCATCAACATATGCACATAATAGAATCACAATTGTATTAATATGTCTTATAAATAAAGAAGGATCTGAACGAGTACTAGTAAAACCAAACTTCTTTAATGTGGTAGATAAGGTTAGAAACCAAGCTCTAGGAGCTTGTTTGAGTCCATAAATAACTTTTCGTAATCTGCAAACAAGAGAAGGATTAATGTCACAAAATCCTTGAGGTTGTTGCATATAAACCATTTTATGCAAATTACCATTGAGAAATGCATTGTCAAAATCATAAGGTCCCACATCGGTTGGGGAGGAAAATGAAGCATGCCTTATAAGGGTGTGGATACCTCTCTCTAGCATGATGCATTTTGACGAGTGAGTGTGGGGGGCTTCCGCTATCATCCCTATCGTCAAAGACAAAACCGTGAGGCCTTGTGTGCCAAAGCGGATAATATCGTGCTAGCGGGTGGTTTGGGTTGTTACAAATTGTCTCAATTGCCAACCTCGAGATAAGGCAATTTAAAGCACAATTCAGATAGTTTGAGATTTAATCACAGGACTATAGATTTGCTCAAAGTCCACACCCTCTATTTGATGAAACCCCTTGGCCACAAGTCTAGATTTATATCTAATGACTTGGTCTTGAGGGTTCTTTTTCCATGCAAAGACCCATTTGCTGCCTATAATGACAGCACTAGATGGTGGGAAGGTCAAATCCCATGTTTGGCATTTTAAAAGTGCAAAATACTCACTTTGCATTACCTGTTTCCAATGAGCATGTTTTAATGCTTATGAAGCTATTTTTGGTGTATTACATATAAACTTTGAATCACTAAGCAAGGAAGTTATAGTAGAAAAGACTCGAGGTTTAGAGATTTCAGATTTAGTTTTGATTTTCATTAGGTGAATGTTGGATGGTGGTGGAGGAAGAGAAGGTGATACTTGTGATGAAGAAGAAGAGATAATGGGTGGTTGTAGAGGTAACACTATTTTCATATCTGAAGTAGGAATTAGACCAATAGGTAATGTGGGAGATTGAAGGTCATGATTTATTGATGTAGGATGTGAAGTTGAGTGAGGCAGATTTGAAGAAGGAGGGGAGGAGATGGAAAGAGAAATTGGTATTTCTAAAGGAGGTGTGTGTGACTGAATTGGTGATGGTGGTCCAGGGATAACTTGTGGTATAGGTAAGAGAAGTGAGCAGTCTGAAATAGAAAAATATTTTGAAGTAAAATGGAAAGAGTATGAAAATCTTGTTTCATAAAAAACAACATTTCTTGATATGTATAATTTACCTGATGGAAAAAGACACTTATAGCCTTTGTGGCTAAAATTATAGCCTAAGAATAAACATAAATGGGACTTGTAATCAAATTTATGTTTGTTGTAAGGCCTCAAGAGAGGATAGCTAGCACAAACAAATACTTCAAGGAAAATATAATCTGGTTGCTGATGAAAGAGTTTCTCCAAGGGAGATAATTGATTGAGATTGGGAGTGAAAAGTCTATTAATGAGATAAGCAGCAGTTTGGAATGCATAATTTCAGAACTATAATGGAAGAGCAGCTGTGGCAAGAAGTGATAGACCAACTTCTGTAAGATGTCAATGTTTTCTTTCCACTGTCCCTTGTTGTTGATGTGTTTAAGGACATGAAAGTATGTGAATGATTTCCTACTCAGTCAAATACGTCTCGAAGAAATTCGACAAAAATTCAAGACCATGATCACTTTGTATAGCTTTAAGTTGATGCCCAGTTTTTCTTTCCAAAGTAGTTTTATATTGCTTAAAAGTTGTTAATGCTTTAGATTTATTAACGAGAATTGTATCTACTATAAGCATCTACAAAACTAATATAATACCTAAAACCATTCTTAGAAACTATAGGAGCTGGTCCCTAAATATTTATGTAGACAATTTCTAAGAGATGCACATACACAGATTGAGAATCTAGAAAAGGAAATTGATGTAACCTTGCCATAGAACAGAATTCACAAACAGATATAGGAGTAGAGCATTTTAAATGTGAAATTTAATTTTTATTTAGAATTTGTGAGACAATTTTCATAGAAGGATGGCCAAGTCTCTTATGCCATGTATCTATAGAATTATTGAGAACAGAAGTAGCAGTCAATGCAGTTTGTTGCTTTACACAATTTGGGATTGGGAAAAGAGTTTCTGGTACAAATAGATTGGGAAACACATAAATTTCATTCTTAGCTATCCTTTGCAGTAGATGATTCCTGGTAGCCTGATCACAAACAAAGCAATGGTGAGGCCAAAACTAAAAAAAGACTGAGTTATTAGCTGCAAATTTAGAAACGCTCAAGAGATTTTGGGTTATTTGAGGCACAATTAATATAAATTGGTTAATTTGAAAGAAAGAGCAGTATTTGAATCATAAAGAGTAGAAGAACCAAAGTTAGAAATATTGGTACCTTGACCATTACCTATATACGACTGATCTCACCCATCTAATTCTCAGCAGCTTGAAAAAGGTAATTAGGTTTAGCTGTCACATGGTGACTGGCTCCAGAATCAGGATACCATGCTGTATTTTGTGAGGATAATGATGGTGGTGGTGCTGCCAAAAATGCCCTAGGTTGTTGAAAGGATGGTGGAGGAGCTGAAGGGTGATATGATTGAGCTGAAAATGTTGCATTAGATGACTCAAATTGCTGGTCAAATTTGTAATAACAACTCCAAGCAGCATGTCCGGGGCGATTACAGATCTGACAAAACAAGTGAATTGAGTTGGTAAATCTGCCACCTCTCATGAATCTTCCTCCTCTTTCTCTGCCTCTAAAAGGATTAAAGTTTCTTTGAAAATTCTGATCTGAAGGGATAGAAGATTGAGATAAATTGGCTAAAGAAATTGGTTGTGAAGGTTTCTTAAATCAATTTAGCATGTCTTCATATGCTACCAAGTATGATACTGTTTCAACTACTGTTTCAACTACCATTTTTGCCATGATAGTGCCAACGAAGCCTTGATATTCTTCAGTGACTCCATCAAGAATGGTTTGAATATATTCATCTTAGAGAACGGTGCTTCTAAGGCAATTGATGAATCTACTAATTGTCTAATTTTTGTAAGATATTCAGTAGTGGTAGTAGTGAATCTTACATACTTTAATTGTGATCGATGACTCTGAATTCTTGCCCTTGACAATGCTGTAAATAATTCAAGAATAGTATCCTACATCTCATAAAAGAATTTGTAGTGCACAATCTTGTTTTTGAAGGTTGTATCCATAGATGCCAATAGCCATGTCATAAGAGATTTGTCCTGGAGTCTCTATTTTTTGAAGGTTTCTGATTCAGTCTTTGTTGGCTTTGCTGGGTCTCTATAATCCACCGTTTGAGCTGGAATGTTCTCCTTCTTAAAGTGGCTTTTAAGATTCTAACTTTCTACTATGATGATTGCAGTTCGTCTCCACGTTAGGAAGTTATTATCATTGAGCTTATTAGAGATAACTAGTAAACAATATTTGGAGTTGGAAGCGTTAGAAAGGATCATAGCTATGGTGTCAATCATTAAGCTCTGGATACCATGAAAAGGTTTCTGATAAGAAGTAGTAAGGTTAATGATGCAGAAAATAAAATTGTAGAATGCAGAAAGAAGAACAGAGGAGAAGTGAATTGGGAGGAAATCAGAATTAACTATCATGTATTGAACTAACTTCTTTATGTACAAGACATTGCTATTTATAGATGCATAGAGACATATTGTGTAACTGAGTTTTGTAACAGAATTTCAATTATTGACTCAGCTGCACATAGTTAACCAAATTATGTAGCTTCTTAATCTTGATCCTTGACACCTATAAGCTAGTTATTGATTGGAATTTCTCCTTATCCCAGCCATGAAATAGGACACTAGTACAGATTATTCATGTTTCTCTTACTTAGAAGTATTTTGAATCTATTCGTAGTTTGACGTACTCAAACACCTCAATGATCACCTTTCCATAATCTTTATTTTCTCTTCCATCAATAAAAATTCCAAGAACGCTAGGTCAAGGGCTTTGATTATAGTGATACCTATTTTTGCTTCAATGAATATGCTCTTCCAATATCTCATCATGAAGCAAGTTTTTTGCATAAGTAACACAACTTTTTTCTTCTTTCCCAATTTTCATTGTTGATCATGCCATTTAAGAAAAATGGGTTGTTTGCCTATCCAGAAACAGATTCAAACTTCCAACCCTCTATTTGTTTGAATTCCCGTGAAAGTTGTCCATGAATCTCGCTCTAAATATTGGGTCAAAATTAATCATGTATAACGACATCTTTGATTCTTCTTTCAGTGGGCCTCCATGTCTTAACACTGGTATGGTTCTGCCACCTTTTCTCTTTTAATATTGGCATGCAGATTCTACTTTTTGATAGCCTCGCTCTTACATTCACACCTTTTAACTTCTATTCCTTCTACTTTTTATCACTTTAATAACTTCCTCCTGTGTTTGAATTCGAACAAAGTTGAACAAAATTTTGTGTATTGGTCTCGTCTTCCTTGATAGATAGAGAAACAGATTGCCACCTAGTGCCAATCTGGGACTAACTAGCTTTCCTTTTCTGTTTTGTAACTAACTCATTCTTGCAATTTGTTTTTGTTTTTCAATCTATTTTGCTCTCTTTGCTATACACTACAAGAAAGACGCTGAATATTGTCAAATTTTTCGTTAGATTTGGCGTCACAAGTTACCGATGGATTTACCGATGAATTTACTAGCAGATTTGACAATTAATTCATCAGGTCTAAACAATATTGGCATATTCTATTTTTTTTACGGTAAATTCACCGGTAAAAATTGGAGGAAAATAACCAAAAATTGGCACGACTTTTATCGGCAAATGAATCTAACGCAAGCTCTTTTAATGAAACGTCGCATTTTAGTCACTGTAATATGTTACTAGCAGATAATCCATTAGTAAATGTGCCCTAAATTTGAACCGCGCGCCATCTCCTCCTCATTTCGAAAGAACCTCTCTCTCTCTTTCTATGCCAACCAACTTCGGGAGTTACCTCACCTAGCGTCATCACCACCAACATTCTCCAAGGACTATGTGGAGTCGACTGGAACTCATTGCGTCGTGTGAGGAACTACTGCCATTTGTGCTGCTGCCGCTGTTGTTGTCGTCGCTAGTCCCTCCTAAAAGTAGGTTGTCCTCCTCCCGCTCCTTTTTCCTACTATTTTTTGGTAATTTTAATTAATGGTATCCCTAATCGCAGCCCTGATGTTAGTTTATTTTGATAAAGCATTTTGAAATTTAGATTGAAATTAGTGAACTTGGAATATAAATGTGGCTACCCTTGTGTTTATTGGACAGATATTTCTTTTTTTAGATCCCCATTTGTTTAAGGTTCTTATTAGGCTAGATCCTGCAATTTGGCACTTAGTCTATGGGATAGCTACTATTTATTTTCTTGCTCTCACATTTTTTGCATTCTCAGTATTGAGTTCAAAGAATACATGACAACTTTGATGATGACAAATATTTGATTGAGATATAATTGAGTGCATTAATTATATATTCCAAGTATTGCATAAAAGATTTGATAGGTTTTGATTTTCAGCAAGCAATCATCAAGCATATAAGAATTTATTATGATATATTCTTACCAAAATAAGAAGGAAACAAAAATGAAAGATTCTATGAATTCAGATTTCAAATATTCAATATTGTAGATCGGCCTTCATTATATAGTTGACAATCCTTCAAGGATGAATACAAGAAAAAAGAATCAATCATAAGTAAGAACCATGTCACATAAATTGGACACCTGCTACACTTGTTATTGATGAATAAAGAAGGAAAGATTCTCTCCACAATGCCAACGGTTAGAGCATTAAAGAGTGCAACGACTATCTTGATCAAAAGGAAAATTATTCCTACATTAAATAAGAGATATGAAACTCTATATATTGATGAATCATCAAGGAAGAAGACAACTATTTTTGTGCACATTGAATATCATAAAAAACAACCCTTATTTTTCTTACTTCTCTTTTGTCTAGATTCAAGTTTATTTTGAGAGATACAAAAGACAAAGAGAGTAGTGCATACGAAAGCCATTTAACCTTTGTTTGAGTGTTTTGATTTTGAGTACACTTGGTTTTCCTTAACTAGGTTGGGTTAGCACCTAGGTGATTTACTAAACTTGGGATAGCTTAGGTGAGTTACAAGAGTGTGAGTCTCTTGGAATTGGTGGTGTTTGTAATCAATCTTGATTATAGTAGAAATTCTACCATTGTTGTGGTGGAGACTGGACGTAGGTCACATTGCACTTCGTGGCCGAACCAAGATATATCGTGGTGTTACTCTTCTTCTTTCCTAAAATCTGCAACTTTCATTTTCACTTTATTTTCCTACTATGGGATGAGACAAAAACAAAAATAATCTCCTGTGTATCAGTTCAGCTATGTTATCTAAAAACGTGTTATCACTGGCGTTTTCTTGATTCAACCCTTCTTCTCAACGGACTTGGAAACTTTCAATTGGCATTAGAGCTTAGGCTCAAGGGACAAGCTTAATAGTTTGAAGTAAAAGATCCATAACAACCTTTGTGGCTTACACGTTTACTGAAGGACAATCATGTTTTAGACCTTCTTTCTTCATTGGAAACAACTATTCTTATTGGAAAGAATGGATGAGGATTTTCGTGCAATTAACAGACTATAACATATGGTCATATGGATGATCATTGTAAATGGCCCAGATGTTCCTACCAAACGCGATGTTAAAGGTAATATTGTTCTGAAGAAAGATTCCGAATGGACAGCTGAAGAAAAGAAGAATGTGGAGATAAAAGCCAAAGCTATCAATATAATACATTGCGCCACTAGCTTTGAGAAATTCACAAAAGTTTCAAGGCGCAAAATAGCAAAAGGGATATGGGACAAGTTGCAGCTCACACATGAGGGAACTAAACAAGACAAAGAAACTCGTGTTAACATGATTATGAATGAATATGAAATGTTCTTCATGATAAAAAATGAATCTATTGATGCACTGTTTGAGAGGTTCTCCATCATCATCAATAACCTTGATGCAATGGGTAAATACTTCTTTGAAGTAAAACTTGGTAGGAAGATCTTAAGAAGTCGTACCAAGCAATGAGAGACCATGAGCATTGCCATATCTGAAACTAATGATCTCAACAAGATTATTATGATGAATTGAGAGGAAAGCTTTTGGCCTATGAATATACTCATCTCAGCAATGATAATAAGAAAATAGAAGTGGCATTTAAAACAAAAATTACATCAAAAGAGGAAGATGAAGAAAGCTTATCCGATGATTCATATTAACTCCGCTCTTTATTCAAGTAGTTTTCTGTTGGCAAAATTACCCGAAGCCTATGCTTTTTTGAATCCAATTGTAGATATTATGCCAGTAATACCCTTACTCTTTTTTCTTTTAGCTTTTGTTTGGCAAGCTGCTGTAAGTTTTCGATGAAATAGTCAATTGGAATAAATATCCGAAAAAAATTCGGAATTTATTCGCAACTAAAAATTAGAACATTTCAAAAATTTAAAAGATCAGATAAGTAAGAGTTAGAATTCATTGTTGAAAAATTGAAAAAAGATGATGAAACAAAAGGGCAGAGGCAAAGAATGTCCATAAAAGAAAGTGCTAATGGCCTCGTAGGATGGCTTGAAAAGTGACAAATCTGATTGTGAAGCTCATATTTGTCTCATGGCAAATCAAGATGATTTTAAGGAGGTAAATTTTTCTAAACTATCACCCAATTCATCGTATATTATCATTGATGATTTAATTATAAATTCTAAAAAGCTTTTTGATAAATATGCTAAATGCAAGAAAGAAAATGAAGCTTTCAAATTGAAAGACAATCAGCTTAAAGAGCAATTGATCATGGTCGAATAATCTTGTGTTTTAGAATAAGAAAATGTGTTTTTGAAAATTCAAATTGAGGATTTAAACTTGAGGCATTCGGTTGCTGCATCAAGTGATGTTCTTGCTGAAAGTGAGAAACTTGATGAGAGAATTAAGAACTTAAATGTTGATTTAACAAAGTTTGCTCAAAGTTCTAAAAATTTAGACAAAGTTCTTCCTAATCAAAATTCTCTTTTTATAAAATTTGGTCTTGGTTTTGCAAAGGAAAGAAAACTAGTTTTGAAAAATGATTATGAAGCCTCCTCTTCCAAAACCAAATGGCCTTCGAACCTGTTTTTAATAAAAATCATAAGGACACCTTTTTCAAACACAAGAATCCTCCTTATCAATCAAAAATTCTAGCAAGAAGCAACATTTGTTCCAACTACAATAAAGTTAGACATTTTTCACCTTAATGCTTTATTTTCGAAAAGAAAATTAGTGATAAAGTTTATAATATTGTTCGTGATTATAATGCTTTTGGAAAACCATTTAGACTTAACATAAAAGGATCCAAAATGATTTGGATACCAAAAATTTCATAAAAGATGTTGCAGGTTTGTCTTATATCCAAAAAGCAAAAGAGAGATGTGATATTTTTGATACATGGATGTTCAAAGCATATAATGAGATGGTCAACTTTCTTCATCAAGCTAAACAATTATGGTGGAAGATTTATGACTTTTGGAGTTGATGAAAAAGGAAAAATCATTGAAATGAATGAGATTAGAGAATATCTAAAGAAGTTACATCAAGTTCATCCAATACTGAGAAGATAACACTATGGCAACATAAACTAGAAAATTCTGCAGAAGAATTATGTAGGAGACAAAATTCTGAATCATCTCCCGGCACTACAATATTCTAAAGCTAAGACCTATATTGATCCATCTGAACTTAATACTATTTAATATAGCTAATGTTGATTTTTAGTTTTCTCTCTCAAGTTTAGACGAGATTTTTCTAGGCTTAATGTATAGGGCATTTTCTTTTTGAACTTTTTGCTATCCTTTATTACTTTATGTTCTCTTATCATATGCTCTATTTTTTTAACCATTCTTTAATGCTTTGCTTTCATCCATGCTTGATTTGATACATGTATGTTTTGCATTTATGATATTTACTATGATTTTATACATTGATTGAGAAGTTTTGACATATTATGTTTTGATATATGTTTATATATTCTCACCGTTGCAGCTACAGATTTTATGTTTTAATCTTTTATTTTTGTTTTGTTGCTGCATGACTATCATGACTATTTTTCTTGTATATTTTTTAGACGTTTTATACTAATGCAATATTGTAGGTGTTTTTTGTTTTCTTCCCTTGATAACAAAAGGGGGAGAAGGATTGAACCTATGTTTGTTTTCTTGCTGCTATAGTTATTTTAAGCATATAAACAAGGAGAACTTGTTACATTATCAAAGAAGTCATCTATATCTTATTCTCTCTGTTCAATCAGAATGTTTACCATCAAGGGAGAGATTGTTGAGTTCAGAGAATATATGACAACATTGATAATGACAAACATTTGATTGAGATATAATTAATTGAGTGCATTAATTATATATTCCAAGTGTTGCATAAAAGATTTGATAGGTTCTGATTTTTAGCAAGCAAACATGAAGCATATAAAGCATTCATTGTGATATATTCTTACAAAAACAAGAAGGCAACAAAAAGAAAAGATTCTATGAATTCAGATTTGGAATATTCAATCTTGAAGATTGGCTTTTATTATATAGTTGGCGATTCTTCAATGATAAATTCAAGGAAAATAAATCAATCATAAGCAAGAACCATGTCACATAAATTGGACAGCTGCTGCACTTGTTATTGATGAACAAAGAAGGAAAGATTCTCTTCTCAATGCCAACAGTTAGAGCATTAAAGAGTGCAACGACTAACTTGATCAAAAGGAAAATTACTCCTACATTAAAGAAGAGATATGAAACTTTATATATTGATGAATCATCAAGGAAGAACGCAACAATTTTTTTGTTCACATTGAAGATCATAAAAAACAGCCCTTGTTTTTCTTGTTTTTGAGTGTGTTCTTACTTCTCTTTTGTCTAGATTCAAGCTTATTTTGAAAGATACAAAAGATAAAGAGAGTAATTCATACGAAATTCATTTAACCTTTGTTTGAGTGTTTTGATTTCAAAAGTGTGTTGGGTTAAAGTGTACTTGGTTTTTCTTAACTAGGTTGGGTTAGCACCTAGGTGATTTACTAAGCTTGGTATAGCTTAGGTGAGTTACAAGAGTGTGAGTCTCTTGGAATTGGTGGTGTTTGTAATCAATATTGATTATAGTGAAAATTCTTTCATTGTTGTGGTGGAGACTAGACGTAGGTCACATTGCACTTCGTGACCGAACTAGAATATATTGTGGTATTACCCTTCTTCTTTCCTAAAATCTGCAACTTCCATTTTCGTTTTATTTTCTTATTGCGGGACGAGACAAAAATAAAAATAATCTCCTATATATTAGTTCTGCTGTATTATCTAAAAAAGTATTTATCACTTACGTTTCCTTCATTCAACCCCCTTCTCAACGAACTTGGAAACTTTCACTCAAGTTTGCAATAATGTTTTGTTTTGGAAGTGTTTTTTAGTGAGAAAATATCAATATATATGATGTATGCACATCAATTTTAAAGTTAGATTTTCTACTAATGAGAAATTTATAAATGCAATCTTGTGTTGCTTTTTTGCATTTTTATTTTTTGAAACTTCCATCTTTTTGCTTGCTCCACTTCTAATCTTCTATGTCTTGCGTACGTGATTTTTGCCAATTTTTTGCTAATTAAAATGAATAAAAGTGAGTTGAACTAATATGTGTCTTCATTTATTTTTCACATAAGCTACCCAATTGTTAAGTTATTGTGTTTTAGTTCCAATTTGATAGTGTTAAGTATCGTGCCCAAATTCATTGAAGGTTATAAAAATTGATGAATTTGTAAATCCTAAAGCTTTAAATATGTCAGATTTTACAGCTTTTGTACTTATTTAGGATTGTTTTAAATCAATTTTGGGTGACTTTATAGTATACTATTTTTTAAATAAAATTTTACATTTTTAGGTTGTTTCTTTGTAAAGTTTATAGTAATTTGGATAGTTTATTATTTGTATAAATTTTTTCATTGCTACTTGTTTATTTGTGTGTGTGTGTGTGTGTTTTTTTTTTTTGCTGTTATAAATTAAATATTTACTGATCTAAATGTTGTCACTACTCAGATATTTTTATATTAATTGAGTATTTTCTTATTTAGAATTTAAAGTTTCAGTAATTGAATAATTGAAAGTTTTGGTTAATTTTATGAATAAAAGAAAAATTAATTTATTCATATCTAAATTTTAAATTTGAGTGCTTATTTGAAAATCAATGAGTACACTGATAAATAAATAATGTTCTTGAAATAATTTTATTAGGTTGAAATTTGTTTGAAATTACTACTCTACTCTTTAATTTTATTAAAATTTCTACACTACCCAAAACCTTAATTTTACCCTAACCTAATCCCAGCACACATACACACCCACACCCCCCAGCCGCCGCACCTCTCTCATTAACGAAACACACCCCCACAAAAAGAGAGAAAGCACGAGAGATCAGAGAAGAAGGAAAGGGTGACAGTGCCGGTGAATGTCAGTGCCACCGCCTCCGTCAACGTTGTTTAGAGAGGGAGGAAGAAACGTGCGAAGGAGGGAGCTACCAAGCTGTCGTCGTCGCCTTCGAGATCGTCGTCACCATTGCTGGAAGGAAGCGTCTCTGTCACTGCTGAAGCTTCATCATTGCCGTCATTGGGTCTATCATGGCCATAGAGAGGAGCGCGAATGAGAGAGAGAACTGGGAGGTTGCTGCTGCGGGAATCACTGCCAGAGGAGGAGAAGACAGTGTCGCCATGATTCTGGTTACTGAGTATGGCGCTGTTGTCGCCGAAACTACCGCCGAAGCTACTGCTACTCTGTTCCGTCATTCCTCCTTAGTTGCAATAAGTGTTTTTGTTCCAGAACTCTCGCCATTAGTATTCTGTCATAGTTTGTTGAGGATTTTGCAACGTTAATATCTCAAAGTAAAGTTACTGTGATTACATACTGCGTTTGTGGCTGTTGTTGCTGTGGGGAATGGTTGGAACGGATGCGAATTTGTTGCATTTAATTATCGAGTTTTGATAATTTGAGGTTGGAGCTTTTATTAAAACTTATTTTTTTATTGTTATAAATTGATATCAATGTGAAATATATATTTTTTTTATGTAATTGTGCGAGTCTTAATAAGGACTAAATTGGGTTGTGCTGCATAAATGTGATTGAGTAAATGCTTAAATAGAATGTGGCTGCTTTGTGCAACTAATTGGTGAAGTTGAATTGTCTGTGGTTATGAACGGTGAATGATTGGTCGCTTGAATTCTGGATTTTGTCGATTTTCTTGAGTTGAATTGGTATTGTTGTGTAGTGGTTAATGCAAGTTTGATGGAACCTTGAAGGGTAGGAAAGTCCGAGTTTCAGGGGAGGTTCTACCGAAATTTTTATAAGAATTTGAGTGAACTTTGTTTTGAAGTTTTATTTAGAAATTTGGATTGAAGAATTATGTTTTGAGAAGTTTTTAGCGAATTTAAAAACAATTGAATTTGATTGGAGAAACGAAATGATTTCTGAGTTTTTTGGGAAAGTCGTAAACTCAAGAATGAAGTTGAAATTATTTTGGGTAACTTGGTTAAACAAAAATGAGATTCATTTGATTTTGAATAACCATGGAAAGGATTAAGTTTTTGGAGCGTTCTAGTGATTTTAAAGTAATTGTTTAAGAACAAAATGATTATGTTTTCAATTAAGATTTTGATTTGGGAAAATAAGGTAATTTTTTAGTCTTCTGGTGAAAAGAATTTGGGGTGAGTATAACGGATTGAATTGGGTAATTCCCAATGAAAAATTGTTAAACGGAATATAACTGTTGTGGGATTGTGGTTCGTCCCGCCCATGGTGAGAACGGTGGCTCTGTGAGCTCACGGATAGACAAGTTGAGGTTGAGGATTCCCTCTCTTAAGTTGCGATGAATAATTTAGGTTGAAGATTTCCTCTCTTGTTGCATCAGAGAATTGGATAGAAGGTTGAGGATTCCCTTTAGTTCAATTCCCAACTGTGGTGAGGATGATGATTTTATCCCACTCACGGTTTGAGGATAATTATCCTAGTGATAAATGTGAACATAATGAATTATGATTTTGATTTTGATTTTGGTTATGATTATAATGAGGTTTGATTGAAATATGATTATGTATAATTGTGGTTTTGATTTTGATCTTGGTTATGTTTGATTGTGATTATGATTGAAATGAGATTATGATTGATGTTGTGGGATGGTTGTTCGTCCTGCCTATGGTAAGGACGGTGGCACTATCCTACTCTATATACAAGTTGAGGTTGAGAATTTCCTCTCTTGTGTTACAGTGGACAAGTGGGGTTGATGATTCCCTCTCTTGTTACATTCAGGGACTGGATAGAAGGTTGAGAATTTCCTTCTATTCAATTTCCGATTGTGGTATATGTAACACCCTAATATTCAAATCCTTATGCTCGAGTCATAAGTCAATGATATTACGGTGGTACGACTCTCAGGTGGATTTTTAATAAATAAATATAGGTAATTTCGAAAGCAGTATTAATTGAGAAGCCTGAAAAGAGTAGAAATAAAATCGCGAAGACGTATCTCTCACGTTTCGACAACAAAAGATAAACCGTGAAGCCGAAAACGATATACGGACAAGGCGTAGAGGAGATTAAGAGATAGATAACAGATAGATATATATAACATAAGTAAATAGCTACTAGTCGCGACCCACGAACGTGTAACAGTGGGGAATTTCGAAAACTGGGCAGAGATGAATGAAATACTCACCACCAAACTTAGATAGAATTGTAGAGGATGATAAGAGCGACGCGTGGCTGCAAACGGCTCGTCAATCGGAGCTCTGTAGCTCAAGTTATGGTGGTTTGAAGATCAAAGAGAGTTAGATTTCCTCTCTTCTCTTCTCTCTTCTCAAATCAGCGCCCCAACCCTTCTTTTTAGGGTAAAATGAGCTGAAATGCTCACAACTAATGTTTATATATGTTGGGTCTTGGGCCCACTTAGACCCGGTTCACTTATTTTTGCCCATTGGCCCAATTTTGGGCCAAAACCTTTAAGATTAGCGCTCTAAATCGCACTTTAAATATTTCTACCTTCCCTAATTATAATTCCTCATTTCTTAATCTTATTTACCCATAATCAATTTCCTCAGTTGTAGTACCAGACAGATCTCAGCCGGTACTGCCGGTCAAAATTCCACTGCGCACTTTTACGCAGAAAACTATATTTTCCGACTCGGAAAAATTCACTGAATCCAAATATCGTATTTAAATTATCAAATTCCAATTGCCAAATCTTCCAACCATATTCGCTCCTATTTAACTTATTATTTACTAAATTTCGGTTAGACCGGGTATTACAGTATAAACAAGTTAGGTTGAGGATTCCCTATCATTGCATCACAGTCTCTCTCTGATTGTGAAGTGTGACGAACACTATATCCCAAGAGTGTGGCGGACAATATATCCCAGATAGCGTAGCTTCCAGTAAGATGGTGGAGGGTTGAGGATTCCCTTCCAAAAGGTTGAGGATTCCCTTCTTGTTGTTCTTCTTGGTGATGCACGACAAAGAGACAATGTTTGGGTTGGCTACCAGATGTGTCAGGTCTGGGATTTTAACTGACACGTGAGCTCACGGCCAGTAAGACAGGCATGAATCATACTGCATTTGTTTGCAATTGTTTGGGTGTGTTATAATTGCTTGGTTTGCCTAATTGATAATTTGGGTAACTGTTAATTGTACTACTTGTCATAATTATTCTCTGTGATTGTTTATTTGACTGTCTAATTTCTTGTGATTGTGATTTCTTGGTTTAGATTTATTATAGAGTGTGGTGGCTTGTAAAAGATTGACTAGATGATTGAATGAATTTTGGGCCGGAGGCCGTGATTAATTGAGTTATATCTCTTAATGTGTATGTGTTATGGTGTATTTTGGGCCAGAGGTCGTGATTGTTTGAACGTGAACAAATTTTGGGCCAGAGGCCGTGATTGGGTAAGTTATATCCCTTGGTAAGTTTGGTGAAAATTCATATGTATGGATGTGTTTGTTGATGTTGGAATCCTTGTGAAATTAGATTTGGGATGATTAATTGTTATTGTTTGAAAAGTTGTATTAAGACGGGATTTTAAAAATGAGATTGACGAGGGTTATAGCCTAAATCTGATATAAATTGGAGTTTTGATGATTTTTTGTTTTGGAAGGAAAATCACATGATTTTGAATTAGTGAATAATATGCCCATTGATCGAGAATTAAGGAAAGGATAGTTTGGCGAAAAGATTCATAAGACGAGCAATGATCACTGCTGTTAAACGAATTTTCTTTATATATATATATCCTTTTATAACGATTCTGAAATCCTTCTACTGAGACTGTGTGCAGTGGTTAAGTTCTCACCCCCTACAGTCCTATCTTTTTTAGGAAAAATACGGAAAGCCTATGAAAATTTTACTGAGTATTTGGTTGTACTCTATTTGTTTTATTATCTTAGATATTTTTCCTCGCCTTGTTATCGATATTTGTATTTTTGTGAAGAGAGATAGGAATTGTTATTTTATGATATGTGTTTGTATATTAGTTTTGTAATTATTCTTGAATAAGTTATTCTTGTGACTGTAAAGTGTGATGAGATGTATCTCTGTGTGTGTGTGTGTGTGTGTGTGTTTTCGATTTTTCGAAGAATAGTCAATAAGGATTTCAGGTAAAGACTCTTAGTAACGCAAACTATGTATGGTCATATATAAAAGTCGTTGTAATATTCTCATTATCAGAGTAACGCAAACTATGTATGGTCATATATAAAAGTCGTTGTAATATTCTCGTTATCAGAGTGACGCAACTAAAACCGTGACACTCTGGTGGTGAGAGTGTTACAAAACTAATGTTGATGTAAATCATCGTTGAACTAACGTTATTGTAAATCATCTCTATTTTTTATTGCTAATCACTGAACTTCAATAGATATCTTGTTGCTATTTTGAACTTAGTATTGGACTAATTGATTTTATAAATTAGTTAAAATTTATAAATTGTTGCTATTTTTGTATGTGTTGGAATATTTTAGATTTGATCTTTTCTAATTTGATATTTTGTTTATGAGATTTGTTGAAATTAATCGAATTTTAACTGATGTCGTGGATTGATGTTGGTCAAATTTGTGGGAACCGTAAAGGTGGATATGTCCATATTTTAGGAGAGGTTATGCCAAAATTTTGCTGATTAGCAGTCTGCGGATTATTATGTGAGTAAACGTTATGTGGTATAAAGTTTAGCATGTATTCGATTTCAATTAACTATCGTCCTAATCATAACATGCGTTATACAGGAGTCCTACACTGTAGATTGGAGGTCGCGACCCAACAATCTCAACATAGTGGGGAGGATGGCAACAACTCCGCTACTTCAGTCGTCGATCCTAATACGGTTTGGCGTGAGACTGCATCTGAGCCGTACAAGAATCGGGTCTATAGGTTGGGGTCGTTCTTCGCCAGCAACCTCTGCACCTCCCCATTGAGGGCTTCGACCACCTCTGCCACTATCCCTATCGATCCTGAGGACAACGTCGATTTAAGGAAGCAGGTGCAGAATCTCACCCAGAGCCTTCACAAACAAGCTCAATAGCTGCAATAGTCTGAGCAGAGATATAACGAGATCCTTGTACGTGCAGATACAAATTTCCTCATTCTAGAGCTTAGGCAGGAGCTAGAGCAGATTCAGCTTTGCGGCAACAGATAGCGGTGTAGCAAGAGAAGATGCGCGCTCGTGGCTGCGACATTGCTGGAGAGGTAGCGACATCACTGCCTAAACCGCTATCTCAGTAGGACCAGGAGAAAGATGACGACGACGACTATTAAGATCCGTAGAGGTTAGGGTTTTATTATGCTTTATTTGATTGTAACTTATTTATTTGACTTATTAATATATATGTACACTTGATATTTTACATTGCATATGTAGCTGACGGTATTTAATAAGATTCTTATTTGATTTTCATTAATTAGAATTTGACTACTAATTGTGTTCAAAAAAATTTAAAAAAAAATAAAAAATTAATTGAACTTACCGTAAGATTCGCCGGAAAAAAATCTGATGGTACGTGGGCGCAAAACCATATATTTGGTGCCAAATTATTGGCAGATTATTTCTGTAATTCTGTCGGTAAATCCAACAGTATTCAACGATTTTTTTGTAGTGACAATTAGTTTTAGATTCTGCAATACTAATTACCTGATTAGTCTTAACAGAAAAAACACAAAAATTTTCATTTAAAAACACTAATATTTTAGTTAAAAAGTACATAAATTATTTTGAATTATACATATTTTTAGTTGAATAACAAGAGAAAAAAAATAAAGAAATTCCTGTAAAAAATACCGATATTTTAGTTAAAAGGATATAAAGTTTAGTTGTAAAAATATAGAAATTTTAATTGTGGAGATTCTTCTTTTTTTTTTTTTCTTCCTTTCAATAGATTTTTTTTATTCTCTTCTTGTCATTGTTCTTTTTTGAGAGAGAAAAATTAAAAAAATAAAGAAAAAATATGCATGATAATGGAACAAAAAAAGAGGAATAAAAAAGAGAAAAAAATACAAAAAAAGAAGTAAAAAAAATTATTGACAAAAGAAATCGCAAACTAAGAAAAAAAAGAGAACCCATATGAAAGTTGCGTAAAAAAAAAGAGATAAAAAAAGACGTACATAAATATATAATATAGTTAGACTTAGTTTAAAAAAAATAATTAATTACCTAATATTTCTATTTTAAATTTAAATAGAAGCGATGAGCA
>NC_029788.2:110716046-110718292 GCF_000816755.2 Arachis ipaensis
TAATAATATATGAATAATATTTGTATAATTGGCTATAACTCTGCATGAGGCACTGTGAACCTTCCCAGTCGGCTCTCTTACAAGAAACGTTAACGCGTAGCTAGGAAATTGATGATGGATCCCAACGCATTTTGTAGACTTTGAACCAAATTAAATACGAGGGAATATCTATTCAATCCATTTTTATTAAACATCAATTAACCAAACAACACGAACAACAAACCTAGAAAATTCTAACAAAAAGAACCCCACTTGTTTTGAAATAATTCTATCTTATATCTGTCTAGAATTCTAGCTAATACTCTCTCAATCATAGAAGTAGGAGAAAAAATAAAGTAATATTATTAAATTTTAAATTAATATTCAAATCAGTCTTACTTATTTATTGAAAATAATGTGATTTTTGAGAAAACAAAAATGTTAAATTAGTTTTTAATTATTTATTATGCGAGATATATATATAAGTAAATACTAAATCGGTACTTGAAAAATTTTGACATTGATTAAATAGGACTTGACTTTTTTTTATTGGCAAAATAATTCCTGAATGATTTTATAATTTGGCAAGCATTCCCATGAACTCGTCGGAACACGTCTCCAAAGAGAACGATGCTGATGTCAAATTTTTAATTAATTAATTCAATTCACCCTGGAAAATCCTCCTAACCTTAATTTTTCCCTTTTTTTTCTTAATGCACTCTCTCGCTCTCACTCTGAAACGGCGCCTCAACCTTCTCACTCTCTGTCACCGACACCGCACGGTCACCAAGTCCTCTACGTCTGCCGGCCGTCTCGTCGCCGACACTGCACAGTCATCAGGTCCTCTGCGTCCGCTAGTTGTCTCGTCGCCGGATCCTCCAGTTCTTGTGTCGTCTGTTGCTTCCATTTGCGTCGCGTCATCCCTGCACTTCGTCTCTGCGCCTCTTCTGTCTGTGTTGAAGCTACCGTTTTGGTTCCGCTGTGGCTCGTCTTCTCTACCTCCCCCTCTGCTTCTGTGTGCCGTCTTTCTCAAGTGTTGTCGATTTGTCTCTGTGACTTCGTCTCTCTCATTGAATCAATTTGCCTTCTCCTCGATTCTCTTTCTCTGATTTTTTTAATGAATGTTGTGGTTTTAATACTAAAATTGATTGCTTGATTGGATTTAGATTTGAATATAGATTTTGATATTATTATGTTTGCATTTATTAGTATAATTCTAAAAGAGTACGTTGGGAAGGGGGATCGTTTGCTGGATTAGAGTTCAAAAGATATTTTTTAGGTTTGGGAAAACTCATGGTTGAGAGAGTGCGTTGAGGAGGGAGGGGATTAGGGTTCTAGAAATGGGGTTTGGTATCTTGATTTTTTAGGTTGGATTGGGTGGTTTAATTAAAAATTCTAATTAGGTATGTACATTAACATGGCTACCATCTCAACAAAATACAGTGATAAGTTCAACAACATTTTTGTTAGAGATGTGCTCCGACAAATTTAGGGTCATGCTTGTCAAATTCTAAATTTATTCAAGTACTATTTTATCAATAATAAAAATTAGATACTATTTTATTAGTGTCAAAATTTTTTCGATATCAATTTAGTATTTACCAATATATACCTTATTAATGACATCATTTTAGGTATAAAGTAAATACTATCAATCTCTAAATAAGAGTCATTTTAGGTCGTTTAACAAAATGGATAAAAAACAAATTGAGTATATAATTTTTTATATTTTTCATGTCTGTCAGACTGTCACTCAGTCCTCTTATTAACGGTAAATTATTGGTTTTAGGGAGAGAATAAAGAAAGAAACGACAACCGTACATGCATGCAAAACATGCATGAATAAAATAAAAATTGGTGTACATACATTGTTTTGAATAATGTGATGGGAATTCTCCAGAAATGCCCGTCATGAGAGTGTTGGTACAGATATGGTACCACTTAATAAGGTAACGTTGGACCATTGGTACAGATATGTTGCCACTTACACCAATCGATCTCAATTTTCAACAATGAAAGACGGTTATTACACGTATTGTAAAATTAATACATAAAATGTAAACTATTATTAAAGTGATTGTTATATATGATGTCTAAAATTGTTGGTACAGACCACTTAATAAGGTAACGTTGGACCATTGGTACAGATATGTTGCCACTTACACCAATCGATCTCAATTTTCAACAATGAAAGACGGTTATTACACGTATTGTAAAATTAATACATAAAATGTAAACTATAAACTATGTGATTGTTATATATGATG
>NC_029788.2:110721539-110722580 GCF_000816755.2 Arachis ipaensis
TAGTAAAAAAATTAATCAATTTATTCAAAACTATAATATCAAAAAATTTTAAAAGTTAAATCAAGATTCTAATCATATACAAATTTTACATAGATTAAAATGTGTAAGTCATATGTATATGTTTGTCATTTGGAATATTTAAACATAAAAATGAAGAAATATGTCATAAAATTATGCATTCTAAAAATTTAAATTGATAGAAGATGACAACATGAATAATTATGTCTCTAATAATTTTTTAATGAATTTTGATATTATGTCATAAAATTATTCATTTCAAAAGTTTAAGCTGATAAAAAAAGACAACATAAATAATTATATCTCTAACAAATCAAATGCTTGAATTATAAACAATAATTTTGTTTTGCGTTTTATTCTATCTTTTCTCCTTTGTTCTCTACAAACAAAAATATTTTTCTCTTTTTATTTTAATATTTTTTTTCATTATAATAAAATTGTGTCTCTTTTTTCTCATCCCAATCATAGTGAATGACGGTCAAGAATATATATAAAAGTAAGGATTTGGATTTTCTAAAGTTTAAATTTCACTTTAAAAGAGTAAAGTATGATCTCTCACCATTTATTTTATAGGTGAAACAAAAAATAAATATGAAAGAAAAACTATTCAAGGGTAGAAAATCATACTTCTCTAAAGTTGAAATTCAAACTTTAGAAGATCAAATCCTAAAAGTAAATGGCATATCTTGTTTTCCATCTTCTCATTTTCTTTCTATCCAAAAAAGCTCATAAATGTAGCCGACTTTAACACTTAACACTGCATTCAATATTTATTTGTTGATCACATATATATGGTTTATCCATATGGAAAAGATATTTTCGTTTATGATATTTTTAATATCTCAATTAATTTTCTAGGTCATATTTAAATGGCTACCATATGTTTCCTTTTGATATTTATTTCATTCTCAATTGTGTATACATGCAGCATTATTTGTAAAAGGACGTCCGATATATTAATAATAGCTTATGAAATGCACCCAAAATAAAAAACAAAAAAAAAGAGAAAATATATATACATGT
>NC_029788.2:110730205-110746885 GCF_000816755.2 Arachis ipaensis
GCTGGCATTGAGCAATGAAGCAAGAGTTAATGGTTATGGTAGTTCTGAGCAATGTGAATATAGTCCAGAACTAGCTCCAAGACCACACAGTGTCTCAATTTTGGAGTTTGGTGCTGTTGGGGATGGAAAGACACTGAATACCATTGCATTCCAGAATGCAATATTCTATCTCATGTCATTCGCCGATAAGGGCGGCACTCAGCTTTATGTACCGCCTGGACAATGGCTCACCGGAAGCTTCAACCTCACTAGCCATCTTACCCTCTTTCTAGAAAGAGGTGCTGTCATTATTGGATTTCAGGTATTTTTTCCCCTTTTGTGCTTCTTTGATTCTTCTATTTTCACTAACTTGTTAGAGATGACATGTTGCTATATGATTCATCTTTGTTTAGGATCCATTTTATTGGGAAGTTATTAATCTTTTACCTTCTTGTGGACAAGGAATCAAAGCTCCCGCCGGAAGATACCTTAGCTTGATAAATGGATACATGTTAAATGATGTGGTCATTACAGGTTTTTGTTTAGGATCTTTGTTTTCTTCTCAATTAATTGGTCTGTTTCTTTTCTCACTTAAGCTCTCATATATCTATGTTACATAATCAGGCAACACTGGGACCATAGATGGTGTTGGATCGATTTGGTGGCGATCCTTTACTTCTCATTCCCTGAACTATAGCCGACCTCATCTAATCAAATTAGTCGCATCTAACTCGGTGGTAGTTTCAAATATCACATTCCTGAATACCCTTACATATGGCATCCACTCAGTTTATTGCAGGTAACATTTTATGCTCCTTCTAAAGCATTGAGTACATTGTTACTTATTTTGAAAGAAAATGGGTTACTGATCTGGTGTAATGTAATGTACTGTACTGTATTTTAATGCAGCAATGTACATATTCACAATATTTCAATATCAGCTCCTTCAGAATCCCCTTTCACTGTTGGCATAGTACCAGGTTTGAAACTTGTTATCATGCCTTATATTTTTACTATATTTTCTCTCAAATTCCAAACTTTATTGAAGTCTTAATCAACTTGTTGTATAATGTGTTTTTTTTTTTTTTGTTTTTTCAGATTCTTCTGATAACGTTTGTATAGAAGATTGTACAATTAGCATGGGGTTTGATGCAATTGCACTCAAAAGTGGCTGGGATGAGTATGGTATTGCCTATGGCAGGCCTACAAAAAATGTGCACATCAGAAGGGTGCATCTCTAATCTTCTTCCGACTCTACTCTTGCGTTTGGTAGTGACATGTCTGGTGTCATTTCGAATGTCCTAGTGGAGCATGTTCATCTCTACAACTCAAAAACTGGCATTGTGTTCAGAACCACCAGGGGAAGAGGTGGTTACATGAAGGAGATAGTTATATCAGACATAGTTATATTGAAGAACATGACTGGTACAAGATTCTCAAGTAATCTAAAAGAGTGGCATGGATAAAATTTACATGGTTTTGTTTTGTTAGTATGTGTGCCACCATGTAAATTCTGTGGTTTGTTTGATGGAGTTAATCTTTTCTTCGCCCGCAGGCTTTTGGACTTGGCTGGCTATGGAGTAGCTGTAGCCGTTTCCAAAGAATTTAAGGGTTCATTTCGTGGTCTCACATATAAATCTCCATTGCTTGATCTTATGATCAAAAGTGGGAGAAATGGTAATACTTATTTTTCAGTTAAATTAAGCTTTTTTTGTGTCGAGGACATACTTCAATTTTCATTTGTTTACATAACACATTCTTTCCTTGATCACTTGTGTCCTTTCAGGCAAAAACAATGGGAAAGGATACTACTTTTATGAAAAGGGTAGCAAGCCAAAACCCGATCTTTCAATATTACCAATTGTTGAAGAGTCGAGAAGACTTGCCAATATTATGCCTGGTGGAAAGGTGCTTTTCTTTTGAAAATTCTGTATTGCAAGTGATTGTTTAATCATAAGCTTCCTCTCACTACATTGAATCTATATCTTCTTGAATTTTCTCGTCGGCATTAGCTTGTGTAGTGAAGCTGATAGCATTTACTCTTTTTACAGCCTATATTTATTACTGACCAAGAGATTGTAGAGATGATACTATTTCTAATAGTGAACGAGGCATGCCGTGTTTTAGATGAAGGAATGGTTATTCAAGCATCAGACCTCGACATTGCTTGTGGTCTTGGGATGAGCTTCCCTAGTTACAGGTGGGTTTATCCTTTCTTTTTTCTTTCTTCGTCTAAAATATTGAAGGGCTAAAGCTAAGAAAAGGAATTTATAAAAGCATTGCAAAATCATTTGCTTCCATGTAATAATTTGTAAACTATTTGAACTATTAAACCATCATTTATGTTACTGCCCCTTTTGTACTTATCTAGTCCAGCATGTTTTATGATCAGCTTTTTGGTTGGGGCAAAGCATGTATATAACAGCCTAAAGAAATTGTCAGAATTATATGGTAACTTCTATAAGCCATCAAGGTATCTGGAGGAAAGGGCAATTCAGGGCATTCCTTTGATAAGATTCTATATCTGTTATTTTCTATTTGAATTTCATGGAATTTAATATTTTCAATTTTCTTTGTATATGAGAAAAAAATGTTAAATTGACATAGTTACCTTAGGATATTTAGATAGTTAAAGTTGAAAAACCAAGATAACTAAGTCTTGCTTACTTTCTTGTATGTGACTGTTTACTTTCTTTGTACATGAGAAAAAAATGTTAAATTTTCTTGGTGTAAGTGACTGCTTACTTTCTTGTAAAGTCCTGTAAATGGTAACTAATGAAATTCATGCTCTTCTTCTGCATATTATACTCTCTTCCAAGATTGTTTTGATTATTGGGTGTGTGCAGTGTATTTTCAGATGTATTTGATGAGAAAATTTTCAAGAATCTGGAAGTTGGCTCCCGAGCCAGAAAACACTTTACTTCATGGTCTGGTGTGGGTTAAATGTTACTAAAGATATTTTGTGCATTTAAATGTTACTAAAGATCCATTGTAATATTTTTTTTTGTTAGCAAAAAAAATCTTTTGTAACATTTATTTGAGTATTACTATAGAATATCTATTGTAATATTTTTTAAAATGTTATTAGAAAGATTTATTGTGATATTTTTTAAGTGTTACATAAAATATCTATTGTAACATTTTTTAAGTGTTACAGAAAATATCTAAGGTAACATTTTTCTAAATGTTACAAAAATTATCTATAGTAACATTTTTCTAAATGTTACAAAAAATATATATTGTAACATTTCTCTAAGTGTTACCATGAATGGTCTATTGTAACATTTTTCATAATATTACTATAGAATATCTTTTGTAACATTTTTACTAAATGTTATTAAATCTTTAGAAAAATGTTAGTAAAATTCTTTAGTAACATAGGGTATATTTAAAATTTGTTAAAATATTACTAATATACATAGATAACATTTTAATATAATTTAGTAACATTTTTTAAATGTTAGTAAAAATCAATTATGTAGTAGTGCGGCCCCTGACAAAAAAAATAAACCCAACCCGGCCCCTGACAATTACTTCGAAAGGACAACGAGGCCCTTGTGCCAAAAAAAATTAATGTTATTTTTTTGGCATAGGGGCTAATCAGTCTCAAAAAAAATTATCAGGGGCCAGATTGGGCGTTTTTTTTTTCTTGGGGGCCTCGTTGTCCTTTCGAGATAATTGTCAGGGGCCGGATGAGGTATTCACTCTTAATATTCACCACTCAATTTGACCCCAAATACTTATATTCTATGCATGATATTTCATTGAGTAAGCGTATTTATAATACTCAATTTGACCTCAATTTGGATATAATATTTATCTAATAAGCGTATTTTGTATGTCTAATAGTGTTTTAATAAAAATAAAAAATATTTTGTCGAATACACTTAAACCACTATAAGATACACAGTAAATGACGACTGCGAATTACCAGTCATTTATAGAACCATCGCCAATTAATGGAATAGCAACGGTGATGGTAGTGTGCATCTAAAGCGTTGCTGACTGAAGAGATCAGTGGCGTTTTTGTCTTCTAACCGCATCAAAGAACATATTTTTGGACTGTTTAATAAAATGTTTGACAAAAAATAAAAGGCCTCATTCTTTCACTTTTCGCACGAACTCTAGGGGAGAAAAGGCGCCAATCACCTTCTCTAAGATACACTGCCGCCGTGACTCATTCCCTCCGTCAGTTCCAGCAATTTATTCCATGGCATTGTTCTTCTCCGTCACTGGTGTGCTCCCTACGTCGTCTAGCTCGGTACCGCGAAAGGAAGGTGAAAGCAGTCGTCCAAGTCTCCTCAATCCGCGGTGCACGTCTGTGTCGTCGTCGACGTCCTTCCCATCCGTCCGTCCTGGTTTCGTCATCGACACCCTCCCTGCTCCCCTGTTGTGTGCTGCTCGATCGCTCCCTCTCCCTTCTCTCTGGTTCGTTCTTCCCATAGCTGTCAGAACCGAACCGGTGATCGAACCGGTCAGGTCACTGGGTCACTGAATCACTGGTTCAACCGTTGGGTTACTGGTTGAACCGGTTGACTCGGTCCTATGTAAATAAAAAATAAAAAATAGTTAAAAGTTATAGTGGTCTGGTGGTTGTGGAGCCTTTTGGTTTCCTTGAGGGCAGGGGTTCGAACCCTACCTCAAGCATTTTGGAAATATTTTCTTCCAAGGGGTTCGGTCAGACCACCTCACCGGTTTTGACCGGTTCGCATCGGTTCACACCGAGTTTTACCGGTTCAATTCCTTCTGCGGTTCAAATACTAGACCGGATTGGTATAGGATCCGGTTCATCAGTTTTCTGGTCGAACCAGCTGGTCCGGTCCGATTTTTATAACTATGGTTCTTCCCTTTTCTTCTTTTTTCCCAATTTAATTCTGCCCCAATTTTGCCCCAATTGTATAACTATACAAAATGAAGGGGAAAAAAAAAGAAACTAAGCTTCTATCTACATCATCTAACATGGTGGTGTTGTTAGATTCTATGTATGGAAAGCTTTATGAAATGTGTCAAATTTGAGGTTCCTAGTTTGAACTTTGAATCAGAGGTATATTTTATGTTCCTACGTATTTTTTTTTGTATTAAAATTGTTAACTGAAAAGAGAATTTTGTTACATTAAGCAAGAGCTAGATGCTGGATCCCAATTTCAATAATAGTAGTTATCATTGCAATACGTTCTAGCTCAATGTTTTGAGTTTACTAGCAAAGATATAATTGACTTAGGTCCACCCATGTCAGTTTTCATATATCTCAGTTCAGCATGCAAGTTAGATAAGATGGTATTAATGAATTCTTGAAATAAAGAACTCTCTTGAATAGAAATCTGCATTGCTGGGTCTAAAGTGTAAGCAAGGAAGCACATAGCATAAGAAAATAGTGACTACTCTTCACTATTTAGCATTCTTAAAGGAAATAAATGGGGCCAATTAATAGGCTTAGCATTATGCATTCATCTTTGAAAACCCTGTTCAGTGAATGTCAGCATGTTCAAAAGAATGATCAAGTCTTATAGTTCAGGTGATGAGATTAAAATTATTTTATAAGAGGTTATAAAGAAGGGAGAATGGATGTATGGTTATATTAGTTTGTTAGTTCTCTACTTTACTCTCAATCTCTGTTTGTGCATAATTTCTCTAGCTCAAGTGTTATTCATCTTTGTTACCTTGCAATTTGATATTGGAATTCATTTTTTGCACTTTCGATTTGGCTTAAACTAATGTACTTTTTGCATGACTGTGTGGTTGAATAAATTTAGTAGAATCCATTTTTATATTGAAAGAATATTGGGTGTTCTATCAAACTATTTATGAACTGTATGTTCTCTTATTCTTGGCTTGTTTTTCATCTATTCAATTCGGGCAAATCTTTATACATAATCCTGTCTATTTTTAATACTAAAATTTAAATGTTTTAAGTATGCTTTTTTTTTTTTGGATTTTTCTAATGACATATTGTAATTTTGGACAATGTTACCAGGTGTGAATAGTGTAAGAAGTAAATCATATAGAATGCTAATTGTTACCAAATTTGGATGAAAGTGAAATTATGTGTGTGCTTTGTAATGCTACTCTTCAAAAGTTCTTTTATATTTTCAGCATTATGACTATAAAAGTATGCAGCTCAGCCTGTGTCTCCTCATCATTTAATTTGGAACATACATTCTTGAAAGAAATAAATAGGGCTTGTCTCTAAATCACTAATAATTGAAAAAACTTCGGTGCTTTATTTTCATGAGCAGTCTATGTCCTGCTGCAAACCATATTGTATGATTTTTATGTTTCTCCTTATGGATGTTTTTAATTTTGCAACTTCTTAGCATGAAATGTTGTTGATTATAATTCTGGGTTTACTGCTTTTTCCTCCTCAGGTGCAATTAATAATTAGGAACATAGTTAGGGACTTCTCGTTTAGTTATCACTTTTTCTTGCCTTTTAAAGATTCTATTTTGCTATATAACGTTACTATTTGGCGATAAAGTATTTACTTCTTACATGATTGTGTGCTTGAATAAATTCCAAAGGAAAACTCTCGAACCCTTAGATTTACAGCAATATACATATTCTGGAAATTTGTTGTGGAAATATCTTTCTGTCTCACCGATGAACTAGTTTTTGTTTTGTTTCTGATGTTAAATTTGGTTCTGGTAAAGTCATCAAGTTCATGCATGACAATGGAGAAAACTGTTGACAAGTTGTTTGAAGAAATGAAAAGGAATGGCATTGTTCCTAGTGTTTACACCTATACTATTTTGATTGATATCTTTTGCAAAGCTGGTTTCATCCAACAAGCTCGCAAATAGTATAATGAAATGTTAAAGGATGGTTGCAAAGCTAACGTGGTGATGTATACTGCACTCATTCATGCATACCTGAAGGCAAGAAAGTTGTTCGATGCAAATAAACTATTCGAGGTGATGGTACATGATGGTTGCAAGCCAAATATTGTTACACATACAACTTTGATAGATTGTCATTGTAAAGCTGGGCAGATTGAAAAAGCTTGCCAGATTTTTGCCAGAATGCGAGGTTACATAGAAACCTCTGATATGGACATGTATTTCACGTTAGATGATGATAACAACACTGAAGAACCAAATGTTATTACATATGTGGCTTTGGTGGATGGTTTATGCAAAACAAGTAGGGTTAAACAAGCCCGTGAATTGTTGAATCAATAGGACTCGCCCACATAGGTTTTTTCCACCCAAAATATGCATCATAGACTCCAAAGTTGAACTTTTTGATAGTCTTCTGATATGATTGGGACTGATTTCATTGTCTAGTGGTGTTGATTGGGACTATTGTAATTTATTGGTAGTGAATGTATCAGTCCTTACCTCTGAATCTTTGAACTGCTTTACAAATTCTGGTTAGACACAGCATGTCAGTAGCATCAAGTAGGATCTGCTGCGGATTCAACCTCCCATCAAATAGACTCCCAATTCCCCCGTCCAGTGGCGGTGGTGCCCCTGTAGCCTCATCTTTACGCCCCTTTCGTCCACCCTGTAGCGAACGACCGCCTGCTCCACAGACTTGCACGAATGATGTTCATAACTCGGAGCCGAACGACGAAGAGTTAGACCCAGAGGTAGATGAGGTAGATTCTTTTGAGCAAAATGTTGACAACCTGTTTGCTGCATCAGAGGCTCAGATGCACAAGGGACACAAGACCACTGAATTTTGGGATGTTAAAACAATTGATATACAAGAATTTATTTAATAAAATTTTCTATGCTCTATTTTTCTATGATTTCATTGCAGCTTAGCCACAATGGTTACTCACACAGACTAACTATGATTTACAAAATCCGATGGCACAATGAAACAAGTCAAATTGAGTGTGAAGGAAGCTATGAAGCCACCTAACGGTAGAAAGATCGTACTTAGGTTCAACAAAACCCTGCAACCAGTTGGAGCTGAAGCTGGTATACTGAGCGGCGTTCTCGGATTTCTAGAATCTTACTACATCAAGTTCCCAATCTGCGAGAAAGACTGGAGAAAGGTTCGCTCTAAGGACAAGATCTATAACGAATGTGTAAAGGTAAAAACTCATCTTTTTGTAGGATTCGATAATCTTAGTTTGACACCTACTAACAATTTGATTTTACTGTTGTAGGAAATGTTCCATTTTTGTTGAAGATAGTGGAGGAAATATCAAGTGTACTAGGGGTGTGCATAGCCCGGTCCGGCCCGGACCCAATGAAATTTGGGTCATGAAGACCCGGACCCGAAGAGACCCAGGGTTGACCCGGGAGAAAAAAATGAAACCTTGGAACTTAGTAAAATCGGGACCGGGCCATAGCTCGGGTCACCCGGACCCAACCCGGCGGCCCGGTAACTCAATTATGCGCTTATACAATTTGAATCAGGGGAAAAAAGGGGCTAGGGCATTAACGCATTCAGATCTGAGAAATTCAACCTCACTTCCTCAGCCATTCAACCTTACTCGCCCCAGTCCTCAGTCCCCACTCCCCACTCCCCAGTTCGGCAGTCTCCACTCCGCCACTTCCCACGGCTGACGCTGACCCAGTGACCCCTAACCTCATCTTCTCTCCCCACGGCCCACTCTCAGTCTTCCAGACGATGCACTCCCAGCAGCAGCAAGCACGCATCACGCAGTCACCCGCTACTCCGTCCTCGTCTTCCCAGCAAGCACGCACCAGGCAGTCTCACCCCACTACCCCAGTCTTGAGTCTCTGGTGAAGCCATTCGTTTGACGGACGACGGTGCTACCCTGCTTCTCGTGACGTGTCGCATCTGTGCTTGGCCCGTTCGTCTTCTTCCTTGCTTCTCTGCTAGTCCTTCTCCTTTTGCTCCGCTCTCTTCTCCGGTCTTCTTCTCAGGTAAACAATTAATTTTGTTATTTAATTAATATTCTGATTAGGGATTAGGGATTTTGATAATTTGATTATAAAAATTTGTGAATTTAGGGATGTGGTTGTTGATTTTGATTATTAGAATTCTGATTAAGGTTGTGGGTGTTGATTCTTTATTATTGTGAACTTTGATTATTGTGAATTTAGAGATGTTAAATTGTTGATGCGTTTGGTGTTTACTGATTTTTTTGCTAATTTGTTTAGTTGATTATTGTTTTGTTCAGTGTACTGTTTAGTTGATTATTGTTTTTTTCTTCATGATTTATTATAAGGTTTCTATCTTTATGATTGAGGAAAATAAAACAATGGAAATTGAAGCTCAAAATTCTGTTGCTTCTGCTGAAAATCCTACTGCTTCTGCTGAAAATCCTGCTGCTTCTGCTATTGATGCCGCCACAACTCCTGTTGAACCACAAGTTAATGAAAAAGATAAGGATACAAACATTGAGAATCTAGAAGCTTCTCGTAGGGGAAAGAAATCATATGTTTGGCAGCACTTTACTGAACTTCCGTTGGCTGAGACAAAGGGACAGCACTAGGCCAAATGTAATCATTGTCAGAAAAAATACGATTGTCATCCTACTAAACATGGAACAAATTCTCTAAATAAGCACTTGAAGAGTGCTCATAAGTGGATATTTACTAAAGCAGGGAAGAAGGGGACACTTCATGGTTATATGCCCAAAATTGAGGAAGAAGAGGATCTATGCAAAGCCTTTAAGGGTTATAACTTGGAAGATTGTAAGAAGTCTGTAGCTGAGTTTGTTGTACTAGATGAAATGCCGTTTAAAGTTGTTGAGGGGATAAAGTTTCGCAAGATGTTAAATCGTTTTGAACCAAGATTTACAGTACTATCTAGGTGGATAGTCTCAAGAGATTGCTTTCAACTATATTTAGATGAGAAGAAAAAGCTAAAAGAATGGTTGGCAAAGTCATGTGCTCGGGTTTGTTTGACAACTGATTGCTGGACATCAAATCAAAATTATAATTATATGAGCTTGACTGCACATTTTGTTGATGACGAATGGAAGCTACAAAAGAGGATTATAAATTTCTGTCAAATTGAGAACCACAAGGGTGATACGGTAGGAAGAGAAATCAAGAAATGCTTGAGAGGGTGGGGAATTGAAAAAGTTTTCACAATCACAGTAGATAATGCAAGTTCGAATGATGGAGCTATTACTTATCTTTAAAGGAAATTAGGTGCAAGAGGTGGGTTGGTGTGTGGAGGAAAGTATATGCAAGTGAGATGATGTGCTCATGTTCTTAATTTGATAGTGAACGAAGGAATTAAAGAGCAACAAACTTCAATTGAAAGCATTAGAAATGCTGTCAGGTATGTTAGGTCTTCTCCTCAAAGGACTAAAAAAATTTAAAGATTGCATTGAGGCCGAGTTAATTGAATCTAAAAGTCTTGTGTGCTTGGATGTTCCAACTAGGTGGAATTCTACCTATCTAATGTTGGAACATGCTGAGAAATTTGAAAAAGCTTTTGATAGACTTTATGATCAAGAACCTGATTTTCTTAGATGGTTTGGAGAGAACAGTGGGGGAAAAAAGAAAGTTGGTCCACCAACACCACATGATTGGCAACATGTTAGATTATTTATTGACTTTTTGAGAATATTCTATGAGATAACTTTGAGTTTCTCATCTTCTTTGCATGTTACATCGAACAAATATTTTCATGAAATTGCATCTGTTGCTTCTCAATTAACATCTTGGAGCCAAAATCATTCTGAATTGTTAGGAAGCATGGCATGTTCTATGAAATATAAATATGATAAATATTGGGGACCGGTTGACAAATTTAATCCATTGTTACTTGTTGCTGTTGTATTGGATCCTCAGTACAAACTAGATTATCTCTGTTGGTGTTTGGAGAATGTTTATAACAAGGAAGTATCTACTAGCATGACTGGTTTTGTTAAACTCACATTAGACATGTTGCATAAGTTTTATGAAAAAGAGGTTGCCGATGATAAAGGGAGAGATGATGGTGGAGATTCATCTAGAGATATTTTTTATGACAATATTAAAGTCTCAGCTGGTGCCAAGGGCGTTTCTGAAAATAGAGTGAATATGTGAAAAAAACAAAAAAGAGAGAAGGCTAATGCAGATAGCAAGTTAGATGTGGAGAGATATTTGGCCGAGGATATTGTGGAAGATGAGAATTTTGATATATTGGCTTGGTGGAAAGTGAATGCTTCAAAATACAGAATTCTTTCTCTCATAGCCCGTGACATCTTAGGTATTCCAGTTTTAACTGTTGCTTCTGAATCATGCTTTAGCACTGGTGGACGTGTGGTTGATGTCTTCCGTAACTCTTTGTCACTATTAATGGCTGAAGCTTTGATATGCACTCAAAGTTGGTTGTGCCCTTCTAAAGAAAGAGATGGAGATCAAGAGTTTGATTTATTTGATAGCAGTCAGAAGATTGTTGAAGGTACATTTATGATATTTTTATTATTTGTGACTTATATATTTCAAGTAATAATCTTTTATATGAAAAATGAGTAACTTTATATGTTTTGTAGGTTTCACTAATGCATCCACATCACAAGGAACAAGTTGACAACATTAATGGCTATTGATGGATGATGGTTATTCATGTGGAATTATTGTTTTGTAAACTTTAATATTTTGATTTGTTTAGTTATTATAAGACTAAGTTAATGTTTTATATTTAGAACGCATAAGACTTTAAGACTAATGCACAATATTGTGTTGTTTGTATTGACTTAAATATTTAGTGCTATTAGACAATATTAGTATTGATTGTGGTTATGTTTTAATTTTAGAAAAGGTAAGTTAATGTGAATGGCCCGGTTTTCACCCAGTTTTCACCCGGTATAGTCGTGGCCCGAAAGGGTATAGGTTTCATCGGGTCTAGGGTCGAGTTCGGGTCTCATAGATGGGCCCGGTACATATTTTGGGCCGGGTCTGGGTCACATCAAACCCGGTTTCACCCGACCTATGCACACCCCTAAAGCGTACAATTTTAAAAATGCTAGGGAGGGCTTGAAAGGAAATGAGGAACAGGTTGTACCATAATTATTATGACTCACAACTAACTCTTGAAAAAAATATTGAAGGCCGCCCACCGGGAATTACTATAGATCATTGGAGATGGTACCTTGATTATCGCAACAGTGAAGAGACAAGGTAATATATTTTAATTTCATAACAGAAAAAGTCTATTTATGTTACTTGAGTTAGTCAGAAATAGTGTCTACAAACTCTTACTTTTGATGCCATGACAAGAGAAGTGTAGAAAAAATGCTGAGAATCGATCAAAGCAGCTATACACTCACACTGGCGGATTGAAAAGTTTGGCAGGGCTCGAAGAAGAAGAGGTCATTTATTTTTTACTCTATTTTTGAACCATCTCTTCGTCTACATATTCACTTTTTAAACTATATTGTTACAATCGAAACGAAAAGGGAGGAGAGTTGGTAGAGGAGAGTTGTCGACCTTAACGCACAAACGACTTAATGGCTTCTATATCCATGATGTAGCTCGGGTTGTTGGCGTAAGTAATGTGTTGAGAATCGCTAAGTTGTTTCTCATAGGTTTTATCTTTTAAAATTGTATTAGAAGTCTATGCGGTTAGCAACTAGCTAATAAATGCTTATGTTTGCTTATCTATGTATGTAGGAAAGAATTGTGGATATTGAACAACATGATGAATCCTCTAGACTGTTGTCTCAGAATGATCCACTTGCTCAAGCTCTCGAAAAGGAGCACTCAAGTAGAGTGCGTGGTATGGGTTTGGGACCGACTTCTAATCAAATCTTCGGTATGAATTCCCATCAGCCAGCAATGGAGCTCAAAGGGAGGAGACCCAGAGGGTGCTGCTTGAACTACAAGCAGAGTTGGTGGCCAAAAAATTAAAAAAGAAGGCAGTAGAGGATGAAGTAGCAGCCAAGAAGCCAAAAAGGCAAGCAGTGGAGGATGAAGCAGCAGCCGGGAAGATAAACATTCAGGCAATGGAGAGTGTTCTGAGATGTCTAATTCAAGGATAAGGTGGGAAGCTGCCACCAGTCGTCGCCGCATGGATGAATTCGTTGGAGGGACAGATTGAAAAGTAGATCTTAGAATTGGGGAAGTTTTTTTTTTAATATACACTTTTTTTTGTTGAGTATGCAACTCTAAGTAAGGAATACACTTTATTGATATTTGGATAATTATATGAATTTTATTAATAGTTTTGCTAATGCCGTTTACCATCAAATTATTTTTTCAGATATAAAGTAATTTAAATTTGTAATATTAAGAAAGATTCTAAAAATAATAAAAAAAGAAAAAATAATACCTAGTACATTTAAATTAAAAAAAAACGTTGATTACCAGTGTACAATACAATATTTTTGCGGTCATTTAGCCAAAAAATAGCGGCAGTTGCAAAATGGTCGAAAAAAATTTGAAAAAACAAAATACCATATAGCGGCGATTTCTAACCGCCGCCAAATACATTTGAAAAAAGCAATGGCCCTTAACTAACGGCCGTTTCAAACTGTCAGTATATTTGCGCCGAAATCAATGTTGGTCAGATAGCGGCGGTTTTAAACTGCCTATAAATCTTGCACCGCTATTTCTTGATTTTGCGGCGGTTGTGCCAACAGTTCATTGGAACCGCCGCAAAATCAAATCTCCACCCCCTAATAGGCAACGCTTGTGGAACCACTGCAAATCTCTAAATAAACCACTGCAAATTACCGGTTCTATTGTAGTCGACACACTTAAATATCATTACCTGTCAGTGTATCGAGCCTTATTTTTAACATCGATTCTTAAAATGAGTTTTAAAAATTATTTTAAATACTTTAAATAAATGAAAACGACATTAAATACAGTTAAAATATTAATTTATATTTTAATATCAATAAAATATCATTACAATTTATCTAAAAAATACTTTATATTTTAGGATAAAATACTATTATAGTCCCTAACATTTCAGACAAATTCTAATTTGGTTCTTAACGTTTCAAATGTCATATTTCTGTTCCAAAAAATTTCAAATGGTTCAATATTGTCCTATCGTTAAATTTGACAAGAATAATTAACAGAATAACTAACGTGGACATTAAAAACATTATTGTTAAGTCATATTTTCTAGAAAAATATAATCAAAACCTTCTTGTGACACTTTTTTTCGTCGATCTCCTTCTTGTAAAAAAGGTCTCAAATCCTATCAATCAATCATCAATACTCTAGAATCAAAGAAAAACGTTTACATTAGTTGATCGATTTTACTTATGTACTGAAATCAAACGTTATTGGCTCTTTAATATGCTAATTATTCATATCAAATTTAATTGTGTGATAACATTGAACACATTTGAAATTTTTTGAAGCTAACATAGAAAATTTGAGACTTTTTGGGAGGAATAAGACATTTAAAACGTTAGCTACTAAATTAAAATTTAGTCTAAATATTAGGGACTAAAATAATACTTTATCTTATATTTTATATATATACATGGTGTTCCCATATCTTATAAAAATAAAAATTCGTGAGTCTGTAAATCTCATATAGTATTGTATCTAGTGTCCGTATAAGTATCATGTATCGTAGCTTATATCTGTATCTTTTTATAATTGATTCAATGTTAACAAATTTTACCAAATTAAATTACTTGTTACGTTAAGCCTGAAATGCGCAGTTCATGCTTTAAGAAAACTGTTTCTTTGTGTTCGTAAATACACTAGCTAGGTGTGATATAGTAGTTATTGAGAGATTTGATGGTAAAATACATTAAAGTTGTAAAGTAAAATTTGGTATATTTGTGATCAATAATATATACAAATAACTAAACTAGCCCCTAACTCAAATGTATCTATAATCAATATATGAAGGTTCTATACGAAATACGTGTCTCACGCTCCATGGGGTTGGTTCTGAAAAAGAAAAGAAAAAAGAGCAAATAGTTAACATATACCTTAATTTTGAAACTCAAAGTGAATCGACTCATGTAATAATACTTTAAAACAAACTAACGGGTTCTATTTTATTTTTACAAGTTAATAAAATGCTAAATTCGACTTGACTAATCAAAATTGACAAGTTAAATAAATTAGTGTTAACTTCATACATCTCAATTGAGTTTATACATAAATGTAAAAAATGATTAAAGTCACAATAAGGTCTTTGAATATTTTAAATTCGAATTAATTAGTCTTTGAAAAAAAAATATCAATTTAGTCTTTTAATATAGTAAATGTGGATACGTTATGTCTTTTTATCAATATATCACGTAATTTAAATATGGTGTTTCATTACCTGGTATGATGTGTTTATTTATGAAAGATCGTCATGCAGATAATGACTTTTGGAGTGAAACTTCATCTGTTTTAGTAGGATTCATGATAAATACAGAATAATTGATAGATAAAAGTTATATGAAAAGTCAAAAGATAATAAATGCCTCCTTATCCAAAATTACATCGTTTCCATGTTCATGTGGTAGCAACGAAACACGCATGCACCAATGTATATATAACGAAATACATAGACAATTCTATTTTATTTCGTACTATCCATTAGCGAAAAGACATACATATCCATCGTTTATTATCATAGAGGACCTACTTTGTACTTTTTTTTAAGGACTAATTAGTTTGAAATCGAACACAAATCTAATTATCATTTAATTCTATAAAAATTTTATTAATTTTTATTTAAACGTTTATTTAAGTGTCTTTTATCATTAGAGTTATTTTCAAAGTAATAAAGCAAATTAAATAAATTTGAGACCTGAAAAGGGTTTTATTACAAGTTTATAACCTCAAAATTTGATTTTGAATTATCAAGCTTACCTTAAAAAGTGAAAGTCATAATTCCAACGCCTCAAAAATAATAAAAGACTTAAACTAACGAGTGAACAACTAACGAAGTGTTGTTCAATATAAATATTTTCTCATCTTAGAAGATTATTCTTAATTAATTGTCTGTAATCTATGTTATATTTATATATTATACACCAGATTACTATACGTATCTCCAAAATTTTAACACTTAATAAAATTCTGGAATTAGATCCCAAATTTTGTACATGTATGTGATCTCATATACACCATTTTAATACTCATTATACTTTGATCTAATAGTGATTAAAAACCTGTAATAAAAATATCTAAGATTCTTGTATCTTTAAATTCTGAGTCTAAGGCTTAACTTTAGAATACTTAAAAAAATATAAAAATATTTTATATTATGATTGATTTAAAGTAAAAAGTTTGTGAAGACTATTCTAAATACTATCTTATAACATTGAATTATTATAGTGAAAATATCAATTATTGATAAAAATTGGATATAAACGAGTCTCGATCAAACAATTATATATTATAGTCTATTATCTTGTGAACGCCTTTCATGCATTTATAGATTTTAAGTTTAATTTGACACCTTATGAACAATTTTTTTAACTTCTATATTTTACTGTTCAAGTCCAAATACTTGATAAGTTTTTCAAGTTTATTATTTTTAGTCAAACTTCAAAAAAAAAAAAAAAATTAAGTACAATTCAACTTCCTTTCTTTTGCGTTAATTTTCTAGCATTTTACTTCCATCCCTTTTAAGGAATCAAGTGGCAGTAAAAGTAAAACGGATTCTTAACGTTAGAATGTGATATAAATAGACAAAATTGATTTTAAATATAAATAGTATTACCACTGCTTTAAAATAGATATTTTACCTATTTTGTTATCTATTGTTTCTTACGTTTTCAACCAAATTTTTTTGTTTAATTGTATTTTTTGTATTTTGTCTTTTTAAAAAAAAAAAAAAAAAAAAAAAAAAAAAAAAAAAAAAATTTTTTTT
>NC_029788.2:110747188-110748421 GCF_000816755.2 Arachis ipaensis
ACATGATACGTGTTTTCTCTTCCTTTTGTTTTTTTGGGTAAACAGATGCGCATTCTTTTTGGGTCATCTAACTTGAGCTTCCTCTTTAGGTTTGGACATTTATAAGATATGATTTTAATGTTGGGTTTTTCAGAATGTGCCTGCTTTTGTATTTGAAAATAGTCATTTCTACTACATCCAAATGTTTTTGGTAAGTTGGCCATGAATACATCATGGGAAGAATAGAATAAATTTGTACAATGGGCTAAATTCTCTTTTCTCGTAAAAAAATGGCTCAACTTTTTGTTATGTTAGTATGGGTCAATTTGGTGGTCCTAGACTTTTTCCGGGAAAAAAAAAAACAAATTACACTGAAGTGTAAGCTAAATGAGGTCAACCAAAGTTATTTAAACAATAAATTTTAGATCAAGACCAAAAAAAAAAAAAAAACCAATAAATTTTAGATAAGAAATAGGTATATAAAATTATTATAGTAAGGTTTGTGGGATTTCTTTTTAAATAAATAATTTAATTCTTTTATTTACTGAAATAGCTCATGTAAAGACAATTTACGTTTTTAAATCTTATTACTTATCTCGTTTACAGTGTAAACAAATTGATTATGTACATATTTTGTTTACACTGTAAACAAGATAAAATATGTACATCGATGAATGTGTCGCAGGTGCACACGTATTGTGTAACAGAGCATATCTCGTTTACAATGTAAACAAGATACGTGCATTATCAATTCGTTTATACTGCAAAACAAGATTTGCACAAATTAAACGGCACCTATATATATAACTCGTTCAATATAGCACTTTTGAAGTATCATTTTCAAACGTTTTTCACTGCCTTTCTTCCTCTTAAATCTTTTTCTTGAGATATTTTGACTTTATGACGCGCGAAGATACAAGGAATGACGATATTAACCGTCTGAACGCGATATGGCATATCGCTGGAGTGATTAACTTTCATGTTAGTGTTATTATATTTTCTTTTGATCAATAAAAAAACATATAATTATAGTTATTGTATTTTTATAGATTAAATATGTATTAATATGTATGACTAAAATAGGTGTTGTGTCAGGAACATAACTTAGGTTAGTTGTTTTTTAGTTTTTATTAATTGTTGATATATATTTTAAGTAACTTGTCTTAGTGAATATTAGATGGAATTTTTGTAAATAAGTATTTTAAATGTTTGATTTAGAAAATAAATGCATGACAATAAATTTACTGTCATTTG
>NC_029788.2:110748568-110762404 GCF_000816755.2 Arachis ipaensis
AATTAATTTAGTAATTTTAAAAAATATTAAAGTATCACATTTAAAATAATTGTTTATTACATTTTAATTTTTTTATTTCGTATTTTATATTCTTAATTCTATTTTGAAATATGTTACATATTAATTCATTTTTTAATTTAACAGAGGCCTTATCTCCTACTTTTTATGCGAGTTAGGCACATTATTCTTGCACCATCGGATGTCATTTTTCCTTACTTGAGGGAGGTTAGGTTTGGCAACATAATACAGGTCAAGGACTTTCTGTTAGACAAAACCCCAATTTTTGCATTCGTAGAGTGTTGGCGTCCGAAGACCCACATACACTTGGGTTACTCACCAATGGAGAGCCAGTGGGTGGCTACTTGAGGAACTTCCAGATATGGTACCAGCACTCTGTAGTGGAAGTGGATAGAGGAGATCTTCGATGCCAAGCCTTCGCATGCTCAGTAGTAGGGTGCAAAGGAAGACGTCTTTTTCTATCAAGATGACATGGCATATGTAATAGCCCAGACCACCCGCTAGCACGATATTGTCCGCTTTGGCACACAAGTCCTCACGGTTTTGTCTTTGACGATAGGGATGCTAGCCGAGGCCCCCACACTCACTCGTCAAAACGCGTCATGCTAGGGAGAGGTATCCACACCCTTATAAGGCATGCTTCGTTCCCCTCCCCAACCGATGTGGGCCTTACAATCCACCCCCTAAGGGAGCCCAGCGCCCTCGCTGGCACATCGATCCGGGTTCCGGCTCTGATACCATAATGTAACACCCTAACTACCAAAGCTCACACTTCCGGCTGCGCGACTCTGATAGTTCAGACATTACGACGACTCTTATATTATTTAATACTAAAATATGAGCCTGTTTAAAACTTTAAACCGCAAAACCGCTCCAAAAATACTTTTGCTATACAACGTACATCCATACATACCATACAACTTACAGAAACTCATAAAGAGTACATCCATATATATACATACATATATATAAATAACTTTACAAGCATTAACCAATACAATTCCTATCCCTCTTACAGAATATATCAAGGTAAAGGCGAAGGTACAATAAACCATAACTAAAACAATACAGAGCATCTCAACAACAACTAAATAAACTCTTCGTAACTTCGGCGCACATATCCTGAAAGGGAAAAAATGTAGGGGGTGAGAACATCATCCTCGAAAGGGTTCTCAGTAGAGGATTTTTGGGAATTACTGTAATAGGATACGTGAAGATAAATCGTACCAGTGATTAATACCCGTCTTATGCCTCTTTTCAAAAACAACGGCTTACAATAAAAGTAAAGTCGGAAATCTTTTCTGAAAGAGGAACTGTTCAATTCTTAAAAACTCAAAAGCCTTTCAAAAAGGTTTATCTATGCTGAACCAAAATAGCCTTTCATATTTTTCCAAACCAAAAACACACAAAACCGAAACCAACCATCGGTCCATCTCATTTCAACCACGGCCCTAGGCCCAAACAAATCCAACCAACAACCAATCACCATAGTCCAACAGAATCTCAGTCGCAAACACAAGTAGGAAGGTTCAAGCACAAACAAACAGTTACAGCAAGTAGAACAATTAGCAGTTAATCACATAGGCAAACCAAGTACAATATGCACACCCAAACAATGTCATATAGATGCATATGATGCATGCCTGTCCCTAGTGGCTGATGATATCATCTGTCGGTTATAGAGCCAACCCGACAAGTCCTGGTAGCTAACCATTGGACTATCCCTCTGTCGTGCATCCCCAACTCGAGTTATACTCATCATAAACTTGATCATAATCATGATCCATATCCATCACCCTCACTGGTGAATATTTACGGGGGGGAGCTCATCCGGGACTTTCACAGTGCCCGGCCACACTTACGACATATGGTCAAAAGAGCTTCGAGTCTCAACCTGGAGCACGTGGTGGCTAGCCACTGCTTCCTCCCAGGAAAACTCTTATCTTCGATAGTGGAAGTGCAACATCACAATTTATCAATATCTCAGCATAAATGCTTTCATTCTCAGTCATGGATCAACATCCATCTCAGCCATCCGGCTCACGGTTCAATCCAGAACCAGCCAATACTCATAATCATACACAGCCATTCCGGCTCACAACAAAACAGCACTTCCACATTCAATATCATCAATTCATAAAATCGGCATTTAAGCCATAAATCACTTTTTCTCAAATCATTTCACTTTGAACTCAAGTTTCAACTCTTTCAGCCTTGGCTTTAAAGATCTCATTTCTCAAATTATCTCAGGCTCATAAGCCACTTTCACTCAAGGAAAATTCCCTTTTTAAAACAAGCCACTCTCGGCTTCCTCTTTCCAAAACTTCTAAAACCATGGAAAGTTAAAGATTTCTTTTGAAACATTCAAAATCACCCATCCAACAATGGGATTTTTGTAACAAAGTTCCTCGGCAGAGTCCCAAGTCCTTAGGGGAGAATAGCATAACTCATTTCGCCAAATTCATTTAAAATCATTAAAACATTGGCTTTCCAATTTGAGTAATAAAATAGGATCTAAGCCAAACCGAGTCACGTAATCATTTACTTCTTTCAAAGCCATTTCCTTTACTTAGGCAAAACCAACTTCAACCCCCATGATAAATTCTAGAACGTTTCAACTGTTCAAAATTGTTTTAGTCTTGCAAAAATTCAGAATTCAAAGAGTACTTAAAGCCACTCTCAAAACATTTCAAAATGAAACTTGTCAATAGACATTCAGGTTCTTTCAAGTCATTGAAACTTCTTTAATTGAAACCCCCAAGTCAAATTCAAAGGCATAAACCCTTTTCTCCTTCAAACAGCTTTAAAACACAAGTTTCATCTAAATAACTTTCTCCTGAAAGGGATACAATGCCTTTCTTAAGAAGCAAGACTAAATTACAATTTCCTCTTTACTAACTCATTTTGAAAGCATAAATCATCCTTTTTCTTGATAATTCAAATAAAATAGTAGAAGTATTTAACTCATCATTTTCCAGACAACATTTCAATAAAGACTCGGATTTTATAGAAATTTCGGTAGCATCTCCCCTAAAACTTGGACTTTGTCACCCGGTCCGGGTCCCAACAAAACCATTCCACAATCCTTTTCCAACAGCCCAAAATCCAAAAATCAATTCAAAGGCAAGCCAAAATCCAATAGTCAATCTCAATACCATATTTCAAGAAAACCGTTTCAAAAATCAAATCATTATCAGCCGAATAAACTCATTTCTAAAGTTTCAAGGAAACGGTTCAGTAACAACCATGTATCAAAAACCAGATCATTTAAAGCAAGCCAGGCTGAATTCAAGAGTGTATTCTATTTTTCACATTCTTAAGAAAATCCATTCAACTCAAATCAATTTCCAACGGATTAAACTCGATCTCAAAACTTTAAAAGAATCAACTTCAAAAGCATTTTCGTTTCACAAAACCACACAACAGTCCAGTCAAACAAACATCCATAATCATACAAAACGACCAAACAATACATAGGACTGATACAATCACCAAATACACATCCTAGCATCAGTGCCCATATGTAATAATTCCAATAATAAACTATAATTTTCGGAAAGCGCCCCTACCTCAAAACGCAATTCCATAACCCAAACGCCTCACAGAGTCCTTTCCGCCTCAACCCGAACTGACGGCAACCAAAACCTCAGCTCCCAGTCACGTTCGCAATAACCATAGCAACACTAATCGCAACATACAATAATCAGGACTCGACCCCACGTTATCAAAACTCATATTCATTAACCGAACACAACAGAATACTAACGCGAGGCTTTCCGAAATATAAATACTTACTGAACTAGCAAAACGAAGCAGCTGTGATTTCAAACAGGCCCGACAACAACTCTGGCGGCGGCTAGAAGCTTCAGTGGATCTACTATAAAAACCACGCAGCATCGAAATCTTCTCGAAACCCAAAAAGACAGAAACCTCAATTAAAACCCTTACCGGAAGAGTTCTCCGGCGACGGTAGCGAGGTTCTCCGGTGACAGAAACAGACAGAAACTCCGGTGTGGTTCCGACGGCCACAACAACTTCTCCGGCAGCCATACAGTGGACCACAACCACTGCGGCAGCGAGGTCTTTCCGGCAGTCAGAACTCCGGCGACGCAGCAACAGTGACGTTTTCCGGCGGCAGAGGCTTACCGGCGCACCCCATGAGCGGCGACAAGGTTCCCAATAGCAGCTGGGCTTCACGGCGGCAGAGTAAGTACGACTGGCAGCGGCACGGCTGGAGGTCACGGCGCGTACGGCGGCGACGCGGAAGGACTCCGACGCGGTGGTTGGACCTCAGCTCGGCCTCAGATCCGTTCTCTCCTTCGCGCGTCTCCCTTTCTCTCAGCCTGGTTCGGCAACTCGCGGATGGACCGAATGACGGCGGCACGGGGACGGTGGCGCGACGGCAAGACGTGGGTCGACGGCAGGACGCAGCGGCACGCTCTCTTCTCTCTTCCCTTGCGTGACAGCCCTCAAGGCGTGGCACGATGGCACGGCAAGATGGGACGGCAGCGTTGAGCAGGACGGTGGCGCAATGGCGGCGGTGAGACCAGCACGCTGGCGCGAGTCTTCCTCTCCTTCTCCCTTATTCCGCGGCCCCTTCCCCTTACCCCCATTCTTCTTTCTTTTTCGTTCTTTCAGAGAAAAAGGAAACTTTGTGTGTGTGTTTAGGGTAGAGAGGGGCAGCTGTTGCGGCTGCGTGGGTTTGAGGGAGCTAGGGTTTCATTTTGAAACTTAGGGTTAGGGGTGATTGGGTAATTTCACATAAAATTGGGAATAATATAATAATTGAAACCCAAATTAAATCCAACACTAATTATATATAGAAAATACTATTTGCTCATCAATTTCACAAATTATTTTCAATAAAATGCCCAAATCTAAAAATTAAAATAATATACTTAATTTCTTCATTTTCCAAAATAGCAGTAATAATATTTAAAATATTACTTATCTAATCCAAATCATATAAAATCCTTATTATTTCATAACTATCAACCTTATAGTTTAAATATAGAAAATAATCCAATAATTATAAAATTGGATAATAATCATAACTTATCTCAAATCCAATAAATCAAAACTTGCCTTAATTACCTTTAATAAAATAATTTCTGAAATTAAAGCTATAAATAACCATATGATTTGAGACTTGATCATAATAAGACTTTTCAAAAGTTCTGGGTCTTACATTCTACCCACCTTATAAAAATTTTTGCCCTTGAAAATTGATACAAAATGAAAGAAATTCCATAACAGTTCACCCTTGAACACATTTAAGGAAGAAGAAAAAATATCTCAAAATATAATCATATATACAATTTTCAAATACTTTGATTGTCATAAGCATAAGGGTGTAAAGGTAGGAGTGTGATTGCAAAGCAAACGTTACAAGGTAGGCTCAATGCAAAAGATAACATGGGTCAATCATGTGATAGAAGGGCAAAGCATCAAAGGCTATAAAACAGGATGGGGTTAAAACGACGTGCTCAACATCCGCACACTAATCTCACATCAACCTCAAAGCTTCAACTTTCCAACTCCATCAAGCACTTTACAATCCCCATACTCGATCACATGCCTGACAACCGCAAACCCGTTCGCAAGGAACAAAACACCCACAACTCATACGTTGCACACCTACCGCTTCAACTTCCGTATACGCATATCACGTCTTAAGAACTAACGCATCGCGTTACTACGTCTACAGATCGCACATGATATCAAAACAATTCTCGAGTCTACTCAAAAGGATACCAGATTCAGAAAGGAAGGACACATGTCAAGAATAATACTCATAGACTTGGGAGGATGTATCCAATCTAGGTAAACAAAGACACTCAAGCAATGAAGTTTGCTAGAAATAAATCAATTGACAACTTCAAAGATAACCCTTGGATCAAAGAAGCTCAACAGGATCAATAGAAAGAAAACCAGCGCATCAGTTTGAAACAAACTCAAGCTGAGTCGAAGAAGCATGAAGTTTACAGAAAAGAATATCTCAGACACAAGACAAGGCTCACAGAACTCAAGAGCACGATTACAATTACTTTTGAATACATTGTTCATGAAAGAGTAAAAAACTTGCGGAAAAACGACTTTGCAGTCTAGAAGAAAAGTTGAGCAACAAACATTCTTCAAGAGAGTAGCAAAAGCATAAACATGGCTTTACTTCAATACAATTTCATGTTGAAGCAAATTATGTAAAGTTTTAAAAACAAAATGCACACAAGTTTGGCTAAAAACTAAAATATTTCCTCAAATATTTTAGAAAGATAATTAGGTGCACAACTTAACCAAAAGTAATTCATACAACTCGGAAGAGAATTAAATGCTTGTTCAAAAATTCTCAAAGTCCATATTCAAACAAGCGTGTATAACATTCATAGCAAGGGCGAAAGATGAAGTTAAACTCTTTTTAGAAAAGAAACTCCGAGATAAAAATTTGCTTACAATTTGGTAAAGGAAATAAGTGGTGCATTACAAACGAACCAATTTTCACTAAACAAGGGAGCTTTCCAAAACCTCATTTAAAATGGCGCATGCCAACTTTAAATTAACTTCGTCAAAATTGAACAATGGTTTCAATCTCAATCAAGCAACAGAAAATAAATTCCGTTTAATATTTTTTCAAAGAGAATTCAAAACTTCTTTAAAAAGTTCAAAACAAGACTCCAAAAGTGTTCTTAAAATCACCATCTCAGAAGAACATTCAAGAAGTTTAAGATGTACTAAAAAGGAGTCAAGCCTTGCAAGAAAGGATCTTAAATTAAAGTAGTTCAAACAAGATCCACTGGACATGAAACATCAAACAAGTTTTAAATTGATCCAAAAAAATACAAAAGTCATAGGAAAAGACAACCAAATCATTAGTAATTTCTTAAGGATAAACCTTTGACTAAAAACTCTTGTAGAGATAATGAGAGAATAAACGATGCACTAATTCAAAACGAATCAATCTGACTCATATAAGAATGAGATTCACCAGAGAAGAAAAACTAAGATCAATGGTAATGTTCACAAAATGTAAAAGATTAGTTAAAAACAAAGTCAAGTATGACATTCATAGAGATGAAACGCTTAAGAAGGAACGAGTCCGTTCATAAGAAAAAGCTATGAGTCCAACATTTTCAAAAGAACAACAATGACATAAACCATGTAGTATGCTAACTCAAACTCAAATCAAAATGAATTAAGTAAAGTTTGTCAAACGAAACTCAACCGGGATAAAATCAAGAAATTCCCTTTCTTTCTAGAATTTTGAAAAATACCCCAAATACATAATCAATTGAAGATGTGTATTGGAACTATAGTAAAATTACTAGAAGGTCAAATTGTATTTGAAGTAAATACAGTTCCACAAACCAGTAAAAGTACAGGTGAGGTATTAGAAATAAATAGTTGTTAAACTGTATAAGTAATCTCAAAGTTTCATATATAGAAAAGTATATATCTAATCAACAGCAATTTAAAAAATCTCAAAATTGGCTGTGATCACTGTCAAGTAAGAGAAAAACTGAATCAACAATTTCTCAAAGAATGGACTCAGAAGTAGGAGTTAAAAGGCACAGCGCATTAAGACAGGTTCAAAGCTATATAAAAAAATACTTGAATCAAGAAGAACTCAAACAGAGGAAGATAGACGCAATAAGGATTCCAAACAAGCATATGCAATTAAGATCAAACAAGAATGCATATGAATAGAGGAATAAAGTTGAAAAATTCAAACTACGTTTCAAGAGGATTAGCAAACAAGAACTTCAAGTTAGGATATGAAAGAACGGGTCGACTCGAACAGAATCCAAGACACACAACTGAACAGCCTCGAGAAATAGATTCTAACGTTCCCAAAACCCACGATTCGCTTTGCTCAAAACTCGTATATCATCTATGATAACCCATCAGTGCTTTCATATACATAATTCACTAGTATTAAGCCGGCCAAACTTAATATCAGAAATTATGCAACGCAAGACTAATGGCGTTAATCAATAGACCGTCATGTGCATAAAGCTTTAATTCTCGTCATTCGACAAGACATATTACATGACAAACGCTCAGAGTATGCAATCGAAGCATAGTCGGTCCATTCCTCAGGCTCTACAGGGAGGACTGCTCTGATACCATAATGTAACAGCCCAGACCACCCGCTAGCACGATATTGTCCGCTTTGGCACACAAGTCCTCATGGTTTTGCCTTTGACGATAGGGATGCTAGCCGAAGCCCCCCACACTCACTCGTCAAAACGCGTCATGCTAGGGAGAGGTATCCACACCCTTATAAGGCATGCTTCGTTCCCCTCCCCAACCGATGTGGGCCTTACAGCATAGGGACAACATATGCCAACTAGTGCTGATTCAGCCACTCTTCGTCAATACACGAGGTGTTACATCCTATTGTTGATCGAGAGTTACCTGATGACAGATAAGTTGAACAATTAGGTTTACATCAAGTGGCTTCTCTTGTTAGCCGACTTTGATATGTGTCGCAATTTGTCTTCGGGATCTACCAAGCTAGCATGGACGTATAATTTGTTGTGCTATGCAGCACATCGAGCCACTACGGACATTGTTGTGAGGTATACGTTTGTTAGCTTCTCATGTGGTATTTCTTAGAAGTTAAATTTATTTTTTCAATAGAGTCATGTATAACTTATTAGGTATAGCCCAGCAAAATAAGGACCACTTTGAGAGAGACTATTTCACTGGCGTTTTTGGTTGAACCAGTTGTCACTCGACGCGTTAAGAAAACTTTTTCATTTCATAGTTTCTTGCATAACGTTAGCTGCATAATTTTATATCATGATTAAAATCTTCCAAATTAATTTGCAATTTTGGTTGATGCCATATAATGACCCAACATTGCAGGCCATGATGCCAGGCTGGCTGCGAAGTGACTGGGAGAGGAGGACATGAATGGTATGTAGTTCCCATAGTCTATATCGATTATGTTGAGTTTCACCACGTTGACAAAGTGAAGCGCCAGTTCGATGGTCAGTAGCCGGTTCTTAAAAACCTAGTCAATGTTGACAAATATGTCTCCACCATAGACATGGGAGAGGACGTGTGGTCCAGTGCAAATTTAGTAGAGTGACGAAGTTTCTAAATTTTCAAACCCTCGTAAGAGCCTTATTAGTAGAATATTTTGTTAAAAGATAATTTACAATGAGAATACTTAAAGCAATTTTCATTTCTCTTTAGAATAATTTTGTTAGAAAAATAACTGTTTATATATATCTTTTTTTATTAGCTTGTTTTTGAAAAATTTATTTCATGATATGGTATCAAAGCTTCTATAATTTAAAGATCTAGAGTTCAATTCTTGTTAATCCAAAAAAAAAACCAAAAATATATAAGGTAAATTAAAAAAATTCACGTAAATTCAAAAAAAAAATTCTTGTTTGAAACAAATTTTGTGAGTGGGACAAAATATACATAATATAATAATAATTTTTATAATTGTACTATGACATTATAAAATATGATACTCTTCAAATTAAAACAACAAAATAACAATTCAAAATAATAAGAAATAAATTAGAATTCCATTCTTTTGGGTTTTATATTTTAAAAAGATTGAATAATTTTTTTATTGTTAATATAATCAAATGTCTCTCTTTCTATATATGTCACTAAACAATTATTTAAATTCATCTCCCATACGGTTACGAAGCCGAGTCTTAGCTTTATGATGTTTATAGCAGTTGCTACGGACAAAACTAAAGCTAACTTCAAAATAATAAACACTAATGGATAAACAATATTTTTCGAGTCTCAACCAATTTCTGAGAAAGAGCACAAATACCATTTAAGTTTAAGAATTGATCATCATAACGCACATCTAATATGAAGTTCTTAAGTTGACTATTAAGTGCCAAAACTTGAGTGAAAGAAAACTCTAACAGATAGAATTGAGCTAATTGGATCAACTTCTCCTTAACAAATATAAAAAATGAGTGTCTTGGATTCAGACAAACTAAAGAAGCAATTCATTATTCACCTCTGTAAAACGATTACTGAGTTCTTGAAGTTATCTATCAACTATTTGATAAAATATCTCAACTTGAAAATTATGCAAATTTGAAATCTTTTGAACTTTGTGTCTTGATCTTTCTTGTGGTACAAATATATCATCCATTTTGGAACAGTAGTATTATGTTTGTTATAAGACAATGAGACTTCGCCAAGTAAAAGAGACCAATCATCATCTCTTATATTTTGCAATCGTTGCTTAGACACTTTAACCAATGTCATAGCATTTACAATGTCTTGATAATTCCTTTGTAATGCTTGAGATAATTCATTAGTAACTCCCAAGATATTTTTCATTAAGTGTAAGTTGAAAATGAAATCAAAGGATTGAATGATATTCAATAGATGACATGCTTCAACTCTTTGTTCTGAATTATTTTCATCTTCCTCAACATATTCAAGAACATTGACTACGGAAGAAAATAAAGAAATTAATCTAAGTATAGTTCTAAAGTGTGAACCCCATCTAGTGTCTCCAACTTTTTTTAAAGTTATTTCTTGATTCAAACCACGTCTACTAGAAATTTCTCCACTTTTTAATACTTCAATTATTTTAATCATCTGACTATCATGAAGCATATCTCTTCGTTTACACGAAACTCCAACAACATTGCAAAAATTGGTTAATAAATTAAAAAACAAAATAATTTCAACTTTTTTTTTAACCGTTACAAGAACTAGCTGAAGTTGATGGGCAAAGCAAAGCACATAGAAAGCATAAGAATTTTCTTTCAATATCAAAGTTTTCAAACCATTAAGTTCTCCTTGCATGTTACTTGCACCATCATATCCTTGTCCACGTACTCTTGATAAACATAAAATATATGTTTCTAATAATGACTCCAATGCTAATTTTAGAAACAAAGCATTGGTATTAGAAACATGAACAAGAACAAAAAAATGCTTCCTAACCTGCCTTTCTTTATTCACATACCTTAAACAAACTGACATTTGAGCCTTAATAGAAATGTCGCGGGCTTTGTTAACCAAAACAGCAAACAATTCATTCCCAATATCATTATTTTGTCGTTTCACTTGCAGCAACTCTTACAATATCTTTTTGAATTGAGGTTGCTATTAGTTTAAGATTCCCACAAGCATGCTTGAAAGCACAACCAATCTTTTCATTATGATGCACAAGAAAATTTAGAAGTTCCAAAAAGTTTCCTTGATTAAGAGAATCATCTGTCTCATTATTACCACGAAAGGCTAATCTTTGTCGCAAAAGAAATCTAATACTATCAATTGTTGCTGTCAAGTAAATTTGATAAGTCTTTTTAGCTTGCATAGATTGTTTTTCAATAACAGCACTGATGTGTTGTTTTGCCTTTATAAGTGCTTCACATTTTCTTCAAGCTTGATTATGAGCGCTATCATGAATCCCAACATAAGTTTGTAGTCTCTCCTTTTTTTTTTTCAATTTGAAAAGTTATTAGTTATAAAAGCATCATCACCTTCAGTCTCAAGTTTCATAAGATAACAACAAAGACAAAAAATAGTATTTTTTGATATATTATACTTTAATCAGTTGTCATAGTCATCAAACCAATTAGGATTGAATCTTCAAAAAGAAGAACCACAAACAGTTTGTGAAAAATCATGAGTCCTTGGTTGACAAGGACCTTTTTATAAATATGCACATTTAACTTTGTCTCTGTCATTCGAATGATCACTTGAAATCTTTGGTCGTTGTTCTGGATTTGTTATAAGACTCTCTACTTCGAATTTTAAAAACCTCCTTTTGTTAGAAGAGGTCGATGAATTATTTTGGAATCCAATTTTCAATAATGATGTTCTTTTGAAATATTTCTCCATTACTAAAAGGATAAATCTATAAACCTAAGTTAATTGATTAATAAAAATATTTTACAATTCCATATAAATTTAAAAGTAAATATAAAATTATAAATACAAAACATAAACTAAACAATAAAAAAAATACACAATAATATAATATCAAATTAAGAATATATATAGTCAAAAGAAATCCAAGAATGTAGATGTAGCACAATACAACTGCAGTCAGAGTGAGGCACCAAAGCGCAAGCCATCAATTAATTGCAATGAATATAAAAAATACTACCCCACAACATTGTTCCTCATATTATAGCATCTTTCAATAAAAAGATTCACTGTAAAAATTATTCAAATTAATTTTCAGTAGCAACAAAGTGCAATATCCTAATTAATTATACATCAGTATACACAAACACAAATCATTCAATTATTCAAACAACAGCAAATTCACAGTTTCACACAGTCTTTATCAAAATCAAATTTTTATTCCTAAATAAAATAAAATCAAATTTTACCAAATAAAATACCAAATCAAAGCAATAAAGCAAGCTTATTAGTCATTAGTAAATCTGTGAATGTACCAACTACTCAAGAAGGAGAAACTGGAAGTGCGTGCGGCGGTACCTGAAGTGGTTGGAGTCTGAAAACTGGAGAAACGAGAGAGTCAGAGTCTCAGAGATGTGACGATCGACACACTCAGAGACGATAAGTCAATGAGAGACAAACACAGTGCGCGAGAGACGATGACGGAGTCAGAGCAGTGACTAGTGGCAAGAGACAAAGTGAAACGCAGAAATAAAGAGCAAGTGAACAGGCGAGCAGGGCAGGTCAAGAGACAGCGAGCCAGCGATCGACGAGCCAATGATGTCATCGACACCGCAACAGTGACACGGGGAGGTGGGTGCGAGCCAGCGATAGTGACTAATCTATTTTATTGAAAAGTATTCAATAATTTTTTAAATTCTATTAGGAGCACTTGCTCCCACTCAATAGTGAATAAATCTGCCCCTGATTTAAAGGAACATGTTAGAAAAATAATTATTTGTGTAATTCTTTTATTAGCAAAAATTTTTGAAAGGAGTGATATGATAAAAAATCCAAAAAATTTGCGTATTGTTGACTATGGTTGAAATTTGTTCAATATCTTGGATTTGGTTAGCAAGAAATAAGTACATTTTTAAAGACAAGAATCAAGACTCATCATGAAATTTATTATTCTGCAAATCATCTTTTTGAAGAGTTCAGATATTTACTGCACTTTCTCTAGAAAGTATAAACTAATCTTTACTTATCTTTAATTATTTAGGTATGTTAATTGCGATGCTATTGTTGACTTGTTATGGTCTCTTCTCTAATTTCTTTTAACAAATTGATGAAAACATCTTATCTTAAAATTGGATTGACCAATAACGATAACATGGCAACGTGCCATTTCCAAATAACGATGAAATAGCATTAAATGAATAGCATAAAAATAACAAATCATTAAGAGATGATGGACAAGACTATAAGAGGTAGCAAACATGGCTGAGAAAATTATTAGTATAAAACAAGCTAAGGTAAGCGCTTCCTTTAAATACAAATAAACTTTTACATTGCAACATCTTATCGTAATACAAGTCTTGATAACAGGATATATAGAGAGAGAGAAAACTTGATACTAGTCTAACGAAAAAGTACAACTTTAGTTTATTGTTTACCTATACTTTTTTAACTAATAATAACGAGACGCAACACGAGTTTCTTTGCACATAACAATTACTGTACAATACAGTTAAGTGGATGTAATTCAACCTTAAAAATTTTCAGAGGACTATATCAAAATTTACAACAACATGTGAAATTTGAATGCATCACACAATAGTCGTGTTTATATAATAAACGCGTTTTAAATATAATACTTATTCGATATATTTGTCTTTTTATATTAAATTATATCTTAATGAAAAATAAAATTATTTTTTAATTTATTTGAATATACATTTAAATATA
>NC_029788.2:110762737-110763922 GCF_000816755.2 Arachis ipaensis
TACCATTTAAATTTTTTTAATTAAGTTTCTGTTGACGTTAACCGTACAAAAAATATTAGTAAAATATGAATTTATTTATTTACCCATATTCTATATATTTATAATATGGTTTATATAAAATGAGGATTTCTCCCTTTTTTATTTCTATTCTTTTACAGTATCTGAAATATATATGTAAATATCAATAGAACATAAGATTGCCACAATAAACAAAAACAAAGGTAAAGAACAGAGTGAAGTTGAATAATATTTTACTATTGTTTTTTATCTTATGCTCAAAGATTGGGTTTGAATGATGCTGAAAAATTGAAGAATTTTTTCAATGGATTGAAAAATTATATCCATAAAAAAAATTATCTTTGATGATCCTAAAACTCTTTAAGATGCATTTTTATTTAGCAAAATTTTATGAAGAACAATGGAAAAATCCATTTTCAGGAGTTTCAAAGCCAGAATTATCTTACCATCAACAAATTCATATTTAAAAAAAATCATCAACAAAATTACAGTCAATAATTTTTTATCCAAAATCAACAATTCAATTATACAAATTCTAAATTTCAGGTTCAGCAATAAAACCACGACAAATTCAAATCACAACAATAATTTTAGATCTCTGCAATTGGAGCTTCTGATTCAAGAACCAACTTACTTACATGCGAAGCACGAGGTCTGAATGCCGGCGATTATATGTGGTGGAGAACAGAACCGGCTGAGGAAGACAACAACAACTACAGCGATAGAACTACTCAACGAGACGATGGCGCGTGATGCACGGCCAGAAATGGCGCCGTCCGAAAGGGAAGGTGGAGACAAAGGTGTGCAAGACGGCTAATGTGGCGATAGCAAGAAGCATCAACGAAGATAGATGCAGATCTAAGCGAAGGAAGTGGCGCCTCCACGAAGGAAAAGCGGACAATCGCGGCAACAGAGGGCAGAACAGCGACACTAACGACAGAGAGCAGAACAACGATGATGAACAACGGAGGTTGGTTCCGTCGCATTCTTCCAATCGTGGCTAAGCCACTACCACTCACATCCGAGAGAAGAAACACTAAAGAAGCATTGAAGATTTAATATGTAAGGGGAGAGTTTAGACTTTCTGAAGCCGGATAAATGATTAGGGTAATTTTAGAATTTAGAAAATATTTAAGTGTCCTCAATTAAGTCTAGTATCCTTAACTT
>NC_029788.2:110764129-110769687 GCF_000816755.2 Arachis ipaensis
AAATTCTTTATATTTTTATATTGTTGTCTTTATATTTTTATATGTTTGTGGTGTGTAATAAAAATTTGAAGCTAGTGTAGGTATATGTATCATGTATTGGTATCCATATCCATGATACTACATGCACATAGTTAAAGAAGAAAGCTATCAAGTACGACATTTTAGATACAACACTTATTAATATTTGTTTGATACGCATGTATGTTGTGTTCAATCGTGTTCTAATAAAAAAAATTTTAGACATGTTTGGACACATCTATAAATACTATCACGTGTCAGTATGTCTAATATTATTCTTAATATGTATTTTTGAAATAAATTCAGATATAATAAATATTTTTATTTATTAAAATAACAAAATATTTTAAATATTTTATATAATTAAAATAAGATATTAAAAATAATTTAAAAAATTAAAGTGTCGACGTATTCATATCGTATCATATTCTGTGTCTGTGTCAATATTTGTACATCATAAAAAAAATTTACCAAAAATAAAAAATATGATTGAAAAAAAAAAACAAACACACACGGATTTATTTGGTCCCCCCCTTTCCCCCTTCAAAAATTCTTCAAATTGGTTTTGTTCATTTGATTGGGTCTTTATGTTTTTGCCTCCATTGAACTTCAAGATACTTCATATTCATACATAAGCCCACTCAAACCGTTTAGGATGGCTACTTGACCAAAAAAAAAAAACCGTTTAGGATGGCTTTATTCTAGCCCTGTACTATATCAAAGGGGACAAGTTGACCAGCTGCAACATTATTCCAAACAGAGAACTGGCAAACTAACACTTTGTTTGGATGTTTGATGGAAAATAAGAGAAAAAAAAATGAAAGAAAATAAAATGAAAGAAAAAAATAAAAGAAAAAATAGATTTTTTGTATGTTGTTTAGATGTAAAGAAAATAGATGAAAAGAAAAGAAGAGAAAAAATTATAATAGAGTAAAATTATTTTATTATTCTTACATATATTATATATAAATTATAATTTATTAATGTATTTAAATTATTTTTTCAATAAAAAAAATTTTCAAATTATTTTTTAAAATTTTNNNNCCTACTTTTTTGTTTTCCACCTATTTTTCACTTTAATCCAAACAAAGAAAAATGGGCTTTTCCATCCATTTTCCTTCCTTTCAAAATCTGCTGTTCCAAAAAATAAAATAGGAAAACGAAAATACCCTGCAAAAAAGTTACAAATTAACCGTATGGGTGTCAATGAGCCATAGTTCACACGGCATTCTATCCCCTCCCCATCTCAAAGGTCTCGGTTTTGAGTCCTACCAGCCTCAACTGAGGAGAAAAAATTGGTAATATAGATAAATTTATAATACATATGAGCTTCTCCAATCTTCATCGTCTTCTCCATTAGGCGTCAGGCGCATTGTCTTCTCCACCTCGTCCGTGGGACCATCTGGTGTACCGTCTTCCTCGTAGCGGCAGCGACGCAGCAATCAACTTTCTCCCGGTCGTTGGCGTCTCAGTCGGTATCTCTGTCAGCATCATTGTTCGCGGTTCCCTCTCTAGCAGCCAACTTCCTCCAGGCTCCAGCGTCGTCTTCTCCGGTCACTCATTCAGGTTAGTCTATAATTTTTAGGGAATGTTATATGTTAAACTGTTAATTATTTTATTTTCTGTTCAATTTTTGAAATTATACATTCTTAGTTGTTGTTGAATAAAGCAATCTTAATCACTTTGAAACAATTGTGCTGTTCAATTTTTTAAATATTAATAGAATCTTGCTTTTATGTAAAAGCTAGATTTGATTTTGAATTGAGGATCTTCTATAAGCTAATTTTGATTTTTAACTTCAAAAATATTATGCTAATTGCTATGCAGTTACTATTATAATTCATGGTAGAAGATATTTATACAGAGACCAAACCCTTAGAGTTTGATAATTGATGTTCACTAAAAACTAGAAGCCCCTTAGAATTTGAAGTTGAAACCAAACATAAAACATTACGCTGAAGGCAAGGTGACATTAAGGATGACATTAAGGATGTAGCAAGTGATGATGGAGTGCAATTATTATGATATTTGTATTCCTATTTGTATATGTATTTATTCTTTTTTTTATCTATCATGCAATTTCACTAATATGTGATTTTATCTTGTTAATTGAGTTGATTTGATTAATTTAAATTGGTGTCTGTAAAGTAGTATCCATCAAAAGGAGTTAGGTGCTGTCAAATTGTGACATTAAGTATTGATTTCCCTCTCCAGCAAGTTGATTTCACTAATATGTGATTTTATCTTGTTAATAAATATTCTGCAGTAAGGTCTTTCAATTGTACTAATTGGTTAGTAACAAATACATGACTTCTCTTATTTTATGTATTTTGCAGATTCAAAAAAATGGGGAAAACTAACCCTAAAAGTGATTCGGTTGTTGGAAGTACTTCTTCTCCAAGTGCAACCACTCTCGCTGTTGAGAATGATGGTCTTTCTGGTGGAACATCGCAAAGTCCAGCTCCCCCAGCGTTGCCTGCCTCAAATCCTTCATCAGAAACACAAACCGAAGCTGCTGGAACTACTGGCGAGCCTCCAAAAGAGGTAAAACGTAAACCCAGTAGAGCACCTAGTAGTGTTTGGGCGCATTTTACTAAAAGTTCTCCTAATGAAGCTTGCTGCAACTATTGTAAAAAAAAAAATATGCATGCAATAGTTCTAGTCATGGTACAACTAACTTGCATAAACATTTAAGAATTTGCACTAGAAATCCTCATAAACAAGCTGAAAAAGGGCAGAAAACTATTGCACTTGGGAGCCAATTTGAGGATGACCCTAATGCAGTCACTATGAAGCTTGTTGATTTTAATCAAGAGGAAACTCGTCTTGCTCTTGCAAATATGATAATTGTTGATGGACTTCCTTTTAAATTTGTTGAGGCTCAAGGCTTTAGACAATTTATGAGTAAAGCACAACCTAGGTTTAAGGTTCCCTCCCGTTGGACAATCGCTATAGATTGTATGGCTTTGTTTAGATATGAGAAAGAGAAGTTGAGAACATTGTTATCTGAAAATCGCCAAATGGTTTCCCTTACTACCGATACTTGGACCTCAATTCAGAATTTGAATTATATGTGTGTGACTGCGCATTATATTGATGAGTCTTGGACTTTGCATAAAAAAATTTTGAATTTTGGTTTGATTACTGATCATAAGGGTGAAACTATAGGGAGAGCCTTAGAACAGTGCTTGCAAGAGTGGGGTATTAGAAGGATATGTTGTGTAACTGTTGACAATGCTAGTGCTAATGGTGTTGTAATTTCGTATTTACTTAGAGGCATGGGTGATTGGAATGGGTCAACATTGTTAAATGGGGAGCTCATGCATATGAGGTGTTGTGCTCACATATTAAATCTAATTGTCGGTGATGGTATGAAAGAGATTGATAGCTCAATAACTAAAATCAGAATTGCATGCAAGTTTGTTAGGTCATCTCCTGCTAGGATGCAAGCTTTTAAGAGGTGTGTTCGAGAGGCTAATATAACTTCTAAAGCTAGTGTAGTGTTAGATGTGCCTACTAGGTGGAACTCTACCTATTTGATGCTAAAGGCTACTGAGAAGTTTGAATCGGATTTTAGTCGGCTTAGTTATCAAGACTCATTTTATTTGTTGGCGCTTGAGTCTGAAGGAGGACCTCCTGATGCTAATGATTGGACAAGGGAACGTGTGTTTGTGAAGTTCTTGAAGATATTTTATGATGCAACTCTTACTTTTTCTGGTTCTTTGAATGTTACATGTAATAATTTTTTCAATAAGTTGTGTGACATTCAAAAAACTTTGAATAAGTGGAGAAAGAGTAATGATGTTGGTTTGCAAAAGATGGCGACACAAATGAAAGTGAAACTAGACAAATATTGGGAGGGTGATGGGATAAATTACTTTCTCTTTGTGGCTGTTTTTCTTGATCTTCGTTACAAGTATGAGTATGTTGAATTTTGTCTTAATCGGATGTATGGGTTGAATCAAGCCAAAGATATGTTGAAAAAATTGAAGGACATCGTTCATAAGTTGTTTGAGTATTACTCTATGATGTATCCCCTTCCGGATGGTAGTTCTTCTGGTAGTTTTAATTCTAGCATTGCCTCTCATGATCATGGGGTTGGTGGTGAAAATGCAATTGAGGAGGAAGATGGCTTCGAAGATGAGTTTAGAATGAGGGTTAAAAAAAGCAAGGTGAGGTCAAAAGAAATGAATTGGAAAGATACATGGAAGATTATATGGAGGATAACATTCCCGGTTTTGACATTTTGCGTTGGTGGAAATTGAAATCAATGAAGTATTATGCTCTTGCTCACATTGCTAGGGATTTGTTGGCTATTCCCGTCTCTACCGTGTCTTCTGAGTCGGCATTTAGTACTAGTGGTCGTGTGCTTGACCAATTTAGAAGCTCATTAAGTCCTTCTACTGTTGAGTCTCTAATTTGCTCACAAAATTGGTTGAAGACTCAAGAGAAGATGTATGACTTAAAGCAAGAACTTGAGAACCAAGAAAAACTTGAATTAGGTAACTATTTTTAAATTATAATTTTTTAAATTATTATGTAATTGTTGTTATTGTTGAGTCTCTAATAATAATTTAATTACTGTTAATGTAGAGCTCTCAGCTTTAATAATATCTAATCAAACCATTGGAGTTGATGTTGTTTACAACAATTTGAGGTTGACATTTTTATTTATTGTTATTTGTTGAATTTCTTTTAATTAATCAATTTTATATGTTGACATTAGTTAATTATATGCTGATTTTTTGAAGGTCACAACTCCTCTCTTGAATATGCTTGGTTGATGGAGTGAAGGATTATGGAGTGAAGACTTTGAAAAATAAATATTTCTATTGCACTTTTGTATTGAGCTTCTAATGTTTAGATTTTATTGTGTTTTGGTTTTAGCTTTTTTCAAAGATTATTCACTAGACTTTTGTATTTAACTTCTAATATTTCTATTGCACTTTTATATTTTCATTAGACAAGATTATTCACTATTAATATGTTTGGATTTTGATGAGTTTAGTTTTTAATGTATTTGGTGTTTAATATGTTTGCATTATTTTTGTTGATGTTACATGTTTATTGTATTTGTTGAATTTTTAACATAAAAATTTGCCAATTTGTTTTTTTTTTTTTTAATTTCAAAGTCATAGGGTACTCGCTACCCGAACCGAACCAACTCACTCTTAATCGGTTTGATTTGGTTCGAGTATAAGCATAAAAAAATACAAATCCGAACCAAACCGAACCAATTACTTTTTGATCGGTTCAGTTCTAATTTTATCTTGAACCCGAACCAAACCGACCCATGCTCACCCCTAATTATTTGAGAACCCATGACAGAGATGAAATGGAAATAAGAAACATTTTTTTAAATAGATTATGGGTGTTTAAGACCGACCCGTATCCAAGGCATATTTTGGCGGGTACAAATTTGTTATTTTTACCCGATATTGTTTTTGGATTAGCCCAGATTATGCTTCGGGTTGCCCGGCCCGTTTTCTATAATAATTAAAATAAGATTTTACATATAAAAATAATATTTTTTATTGAAG
>NC_029788.2:110769712-110799186 GCF_000816755.2 Arachis ipaensis
AAAATTTAAAATATATGATTTTATTATTTGAAAATGAAAATTTTTAATTTAAACTGTTTACAATATAATTTGATAGACTCGGTGTGTAACACCCTAAATTAAATCCTATCCTCGAAGACTTTTGGATAAGGTATCACTCATTTGGGAAGCAAATATCCCTCAAGCATCAAACAAGAAAGGGAATGAATATGCAAGAACACTTACAAATGAACACACATAAGCAGGTTCTAGCAAATAAAAAAAATAAATAAAACAACAAAGTTCCCATGAGTAATGTTACTAGCAGAAAAGAAATGCTTAACGAGAAATAACTAGGAAGAAAACCCAACACGTCCTAACTAAATTCGTCGAAGAAGCTCTCATCCTTGTATCATATTCTATCCATCATCTGAACCCTTCAGTTTTCCATGAATTGGGGTACCAGCAATCCTCTTCTAACACTTTTGCACGGGTGAAGATCCTATTCATGCGATGAACTAGAATCTGATGTGGTGCCGAGATGGGAAAATATGGCACGTACTTCACTTTCATCTGAATTAAGGTTGACCACCTCGGGTGACGGTGCTGGAGTGTTCATATCTAGGAAAGTTATGACCGGCATTTGGGGGATTTCTTCTACAGAACTTCGATCTAAGTAGATAGTCTGGACCACAGTAGTAGTGGTTGTAACTATCCACGCCTGGTTTGAGGGATCGTACTCAGAAGTCACCGTCGGGAGGCTCTGCGTTGTCTCCACCCGATGTGCCATGTTCCTGTGGAGATAGTATGAAACAGAAAAAGGAGTGAGAACTAAAAAGATCTCAATAGGAGTGCTAAGTGACACCTCCATATCTACCATCATACTTGTTTTTGGTACTTTTCTTTTCTTTTCCAAGATTATCTCGATCGATCACCTGTCCTTATCATATCGATATTTTGTCTTTGGCGTCACCTTCCTTGCCGAAAGATCATTCACTTAGTTCGATTTACAATCAAAATTATTTAGACATACACAAGAAGAGAATGCAAAATGAAATATATGTGCATATAATGATGATAAAGAGCGCATGTAAAATAATATCATTTTAATAATAATGATGGCATAGGATAGACATGTACCATAGTTATCATAACCGAATCGGTAATCAATCCGGTTATAGTCACTGGTTCAACCGGTAGGTCACTGATTTACCCAGTTAACCCGGTCATAATTAAAAAATATATAAAAATATATAAATAAAATTAAAATAATGTTTTAAAACTTCAAATACAAGTCTTTACAAATATTAATTAACATAATAAACTAATCTCTAGTACAAAATACTGTCTCAATTTAAATGAACAAAAGCAATAAAAAGATAACACATTTTTAAAATACAAGTCTTTGCTGATGATGCTTGTTCTTGAGATAGTGGTGTTTCAGATGAAGACATTTTTAAAATTCTAGCAAAAGAAACAAAAAAATTTCAGCAATAAAAGATTTAGCCAACTGATTTTTTAATCAACGCAGCACCAACCACCAAAGTTCACTAATGATAATCAACAACAAATTCAACTATTCAACTCTGTTATCCAGCAACAAAAAAAATTGCTCAGGTTTAGCTATAATTATAAAAATCAAATACAGCATCAACAACCACCAGATTCAATAGCAATTCTAACTAAAATTTCCTCAAGTTCAACAACAATTATAATTTATTCAAGTATTTAACTCTGTTATCCAGCAACAAAATTCAATCCAATCATGTTATTCAGCAACAAAAAAATTTGCTCAGGTTCAGCAACAATCGTAAAAAATCAAATACAACAGCAATAACCACTAGATTCAACAGCAATTCTAATTAAAATTTGCTCCAGTGCAACAACAATTTCTAATTTATTCAAGTAATCAACTCTGTTATCCAGCAACAAAATTTAATCCAATGGTTATTCAGCAACAAAATTCAATCTAATGGTTATTCAGCAACAAAAAATTTGCTCCGGCAACAATTGTAAAAAATCAAATACAACAGCAACAACCACCAGATTCAACAACAATTCTAATTAAAACTTGCTCAGGTTCAACAACAATTCTAATTTATTCAAAATTGACACTGAACCAGTGAAAGAAAAGGGTCGAAAATTCGAAGGGAGCTCACCCAGTTGACTGGTTACGAGACTGCGACCACTACCACCCGCCGATGCAGAAGATGCTGCTTGACTGGTCCCGTTTGCTTCTGCCGCCGACGAACGCAGAGCACGAGACCGCGACGACGAGCTTATGAGTGCGAGACCGAGAGAGTGACGAGGTGACGCTGTGAGAGACTGAGAGTGACAACTGACGAGGTGAGGGGAGAGACGAGAGAGTGACGCGGCGAAGGTGAGGCCCTCTGGAGTGCGAGAGATAAGAGAGATGAGGCTAGAGTTTGGGGGGTTTCCATTCAGATTACTAGATTAGGTTTGATTAGAGGGGAGTGGGGCACTTGAACGACGCCGTTTTTCAGGCAAAACAAATTTAAAAAAAAAAAAGAAGAAGCAAAACCCCATCTCTATTCTTATGCTACGTCATCATTTCTCTATTAATTGCTTATTATAGAACATGAGATTGTTAATTTAAAAATATTTGAAAAATAATAAAAAATTAGTTTAAAACTTAAACTTATTTTATTTGATATTTTTTAATTATTCTTTATTTTATTTATATTTTTTAATTATAAATCATAAATTAAATAATGAAACTTTGTGCTTGTTTGGGCACCATTATTTTGATAAAAAAAAGATCTTTTTCAATGAAAAAGATTTTTTTTTTAGTGTGTTTGGCAAATTTCTAATCTATCTATTCTATTATATAAAAATCAGATTTCTACATTTAATGATAGAGTTGACGTGGCATGCTTCTAAGAGTGTTTCTCGATTTATTTCTTTTAATTCTATAAAGCAAATCAATTATAACTAATAAATAATATCAATTAATTAATTTGATTTGATTTGATTGGAGTAAATATCAAATTATTTTAGTAAATAATAAATATGATAACAAAATACATGAATTAATTTAATTAGTTTATTTTTTTCAATGTTATCTATTTATACGAGATCATAATGTGTTTTTTACCCATTCGTTCTCTCTTCTCTCTTTTTTCTCTTTTTCTCTTCCTCTCTCTTGTGTTTAGGCTACAATTTTTGTAATTTATTAAATTTTTTTTCTTTTATCTCTACTTATACATTTCATTTTTTTATATTTTTTAAAAAATTTGTCTATTTTAGTTGCTTATTATTAGGCGTATATTTTTTTTCCTTCTAACTTTTGATTAACAAAAGAGATGTGTCTTTTTTACGGTGTTTTTAAATAATCTTACTATAATTTTATTTGTAATATTTTCTTTTGTCATGTGTACTTTATGTGTTTAAGGAATTGACTTAAAGTTATAATATGATATATAAAATTATAGTATAATTTACATTATGCTAAAACATTAGAGTATTATCGTATAGATATTTTTGGATTTTTCCATTAAATTGTTAATATAAAATATTAGGATTAATTTGGTGCACGATATTTAATTTTAAAGACTAAAATGAATTACTTGATACAAAGTCAGAAATTAATTTAGTATATAGATAGATACATAAATTATTATATATATTTACCCCTTCTTCTAAGAATTAGCTACATAGACATGCATGTTAATTACGAGAAAAAAAATCCTTTTAATCACCTACTGAAAGCTCCTAATTAATTAAAGCTTTTATTATAGGAATTACAATAATATTAATTAATTTCATCTGCCATATGTATACGATGATATAGATGTTATCCTTTGATTTCTTTCCCTGCATAATGTGTAAAGCATCTATAGATCTAGCGAGAATCTCCTTTGAATTTGCAGGTGAGAATATACCACACTTCCATACTTGACTTACGTTACTATAACATCTGAAAGGTTGTATTTAGGAGAGAGGCTGAAATTTAAAAAAAAAAAATTAATTAAATTTTTGTATTATTTTTTAGAATTTGTCTTATTTAACATTTATTTCTATAAGAATTATTTTTTGAAAGAATATAGTTTATAACATTTATTTTTTTTACTATTTATTTCAAAAAAATCTTAATTACTTAACAATCTTTATTTTTTAAATTCATTATATATATATATATGCAATTTTACTTTTCTTTTGATAAAATTCTACTTGTCATGCTAATTCTTCTAATAATATAAATATGGATAATTATATTTTTATTTTTTGATATAATCGATATATTATTAATAATTATTAATAATGAATAGTAATTAATTCCTCATATTTTTAATCAAATCATTTTGATGATAGTTTCTATTTATTAATGTTAATGATTGATTGTTTCTTTAAAATAAAATGTATTATAATTTTAGGTTATTTCATAATTAACAATAATGCTTGATTATTTCTTTAAAATTAAATTACATTATGATTTTAAGTTATTTCACAATACATAATTAATGTTCATAATACTAAATTACTCTAAATTTTCTATTTTCTATAGTTAGTAGTTAATCCCAAATTGAAAAGATTATGTTGAATTGTTGAATAGTTCAAGTATAATTGAGGTAGTTAATTTAGTTAATTTGTAATAAATAATATATAAGACAACAAAATAAATGAATTCATTTAATTTAATTTATAGAACGAGTATTAATTAATTGATACTTAAATAAATTATTTAAACTGGTCACATATATTTTTCAATTGCTCTCTTATTAGTATGGTTCAGTAAACAAAACGGGTATTAATTATTGTAGTGAATGAATTCGCCGACCACCACCACCACCACTGTAACCATTGACGATAGCCACCATCCATCATCTTACTCCTTGGACTTCGTTTCCATCCGATCCGCCTCAGATTCGCATCTCTGTCATTGTTTGTTCATCTCAGATCTACGTGGCCAAGGGCTTTCAGCCACCGTTGCTGCTCTTATCGCAACACCACACCTCCGTCGCTTGCACCGCCACCATTCTTGCACGTAGACGCACAAGATCATCGTCGCCGGTAGGTCTTCTCCGTTTATTTTTTCGATTTTAGTTTGAATATTCAGAAGCATGTAATTCTCTCTCTGTGTTATTACTTTTGCTCTGTTTGCTTGCTTGATCCTAATGAATCTGGTAGATTAAGCTGAAATTTAAGTGTTTAAGTGTTTCAGATCCTAATTTTTTGTTTGCTCTGTCTTCTCCGTGCTTGCTTGCCTGTGCCATTGTTGCTTGCTTGCTCCGTTTATATTTGGATTTTGGTTTAAATGTTTGAAATGCTTTCTGTAGAGTTTCATTAAGATTATGTTTGTATTATTGCTCAAAATATAAAAATGTTTGAGAGTATATTTGCAGTAGTAATTGTTGGCAAGGAGTGAGATGTTGATGCTGCATTTTCTAATTCTGTGGTTTCTAGAATATCATCACTGCTGGTTTCATTGTCTTTAAATTACTCAACTAACTATCTTGGGAGAAAATATATTCATAGATTCAGATTATGAACTGCATTTTTAATTAGTAGAAGATTATGAACTATATTTTCAATTTTCATGGTTAATTTTGAGACTAAAACCTGTTTAATCAAACATAAGTGAATATAACAGGGAAAACAATGTCATAAGTGAAGAAATTAAGCAAAAATTGTTTCTTCTTTTTGCCGTTAATTTTTGTTTGTGGGAGGGTTTCTTAGGATTGGGGCTTCTTCTTCACACAGCAAATCAACTTCAATGAATGGGAAAGAAAAGAGAAACAAAAGAACTTGCTTTGAGTTTTGGGTTTGGAAGGGGATTTGAAAAAAATAGCCAAATGATAGTTTGCTTCTTAGTTTGTTACATTGTTGGTTTTGAATGATAGTCTTTTAAAAGTGTTGATTACACTATGCATAATATGCTCAAATGTGATTGAGTTTTTGCAGGTTGGGGTTATGGCTTTTGTCACAGGTTGAGCCCTCAGAGATATTTTTGAAATCTATATCGAATGAAGTCACTAGCGTCGAAGTCATTTACCCTTCAAGGTTGGTGCCGCAGCCTTGTTTTGATGCATACTTGCTTGGTTTTGGAATAGTTTAGTAGTTTACTACTCTTAATAGTAGATTCGCCTTTGATAGTTCGATATATATTTATTATGCGGTTGATATGTATGGCAATGTTGAGTTTGATTCTTGTGTCTGAGCCTTTAAAGAGTTGCTTAGAAACCTTCCCTGATATATGACAATTACAATGTTATTGCAGTCTGAATGCACAACTTGTTCGCCGAAGATTAGGACATATTGCTCTGAGGTAATTCTCCCTCTAACACCTGTTTTAAAAAAAAAATATCAGCAAAAGTTGATGGTGTTGGAACAATAATTTAATATGGAATCTGTTAGTGTAGTTTCCAATTTAATTATGTATTTAAATCTTCATTGTCATATGAACTATTGTCTCATTTACAGGGGAACAATTATCCACCGAAAATACTTATATGCTACAGTTTCATTGATTCCATTTTCCTCTACACTGATGGTATGTATGTGCTCGGTGGACTTGTGTTTGCTCTTTAATATCTTTCTTGGCTTCAATTGATGACCATTCTTAATTGTACATTGTAGGTTTTACCTTTGCCTAATATCGCATTCTTCTGGATTTCATTTCGGGCTTATTCTCATTGGAGAGCCCTTCAGGTTTGTACTACTATTAGATTTGCAATGCACTTGCAGTTTATTATTCTCCCTCTATAATAATTTATGGTAAATCTATCTGTTTTGAAAACAATGTCATAAGTGAAGAAACCTATTTCTGCTTTTTTTACTATCTTTTTTGCATGATTTGTTTGTATTCTCAATACTTTGGCATGTATCGAAATGGTTGAGCTCACAAATAAATATGAATAGAGTTAATAAAATAATTAATATCATAAGTGGCAATAAGATATTAAGCTAATCTCTCATTTTTCTTTCTTTGAAAAAAAATACGAATGGATGCAATCATGCAGCTTGTAACTGTACATAATTGATTCTTTATTATTTATGATTTATGAAGGAAGAAAGTCCAAGATGGTGGTTAGTATCTTGCTAAGATAAGACACATTACTGAAAAGAAATTGCAGGTGATCTAATGAACATAAACAAACACTGCAAGGTTATTGTTTATTGACTTCCTCATTTTATAATTTCCTTTAAATCGTCTATTATTACAAGGTTAGCCTTATGTTGCGTAAACAAGAATCTTTATGTCTATGAGATATATCCAAGACAGTACCATAGGAGATTTAAAATTTCAAGACAAAAAAAGCTAAGATACACAAACCAAAGATACACAAACCAATTCTACTAAGGCCAATTATATTATGCAGAATCATTTCATTTTACATTCACTGCAAGTTTTCTTTCTTTTTATTCTTCAATTAGAACCTCTTCTATTTTTACGTTCATTGCTAAAACTTCAATATGGTATTATAGAGCTCAGATTCTGAATCCTCCAATCCGGTTTAATATAGCTTTTCTAATGAATTACAGGATATGTATGTTTAATATAGCTACATTATGAAAAGCTACATAATGCCATTAGCAAACTTAAGCAGCAATTCCCTTCAGCAATGCTTAAGCTTTCCAGATGAAATTGCAGGGACAAAGCCAGAGGTATTTATTGCTTCTCCTAGATTTATAAATCAATGTATACGCATGTTTTTCTTTGTGTTAGCTTGACTTGGATGCTGTATCTATCAATTTGTTTTACTGTCAGTTAAATGAACCAGATATTACAAGGACATACCTTAGCAATGTATGTATTGCAGAACAGTTGCACAAAAATGGATTGGGGTATGCACTTCTTGAAAAATCAAAGCTAGTTACCTATGATTGGGGTAAGATATAACATAGCAATTTTCACCACTTCATGAGCAAAATTAATTTACTGTGATTACTAACCGTGCTTAATCTATTAAAGTGTTAACCGAGTTTTTTCCTAAGGCTTCATAGTTACAATGGAAAGGTATGCTCTGTGCACTTCTGGCAGTAAATTCACAAATTTTTTAACAACAAAAGATGATTGGCACCGTTGGTAAAGCAATGAAATGACCTTGTATCTTAAAAGACGCGAGTTTGATTCCCTTTGCTGAAGTGATGATCACTTAGGTGGGACAATGATCTGTAACTACCTCTGAAGACATTCTTTGGAAGGATCTCTATGGTCTTCAATGTGGTGATCCTTTCTCCCCATGGTTACTTTGCTCAAGACAATGTCTTGGGATTCCCTAATACTGGTGGCCAGGTTAGTTGAGAACTCTAGATCACATGATAAAATTTGTAATTCTATTTTTGTGTTAATATTTTATTCCTCAATAATGTTAATTGGTATAAACTGTTCTTGATTCTATAACCAGGTTGTTTACATCTTGGATCAAGTTCGTGCATTGGAGAGTGAGATGCTCAACCGCATCAAGAAACAAGGCTTGGACATCACCCCTCGCATTCTCATTGTATCTCCCTATTCCAGATGTAAATATTTAGCTGACTTGTATATAGTGAATCGATTTTCACTAACTTGAATCGATTTTCACCCCTGTGATTTTCACTAATATTTAACCTATCATTGGGATTGGTTTATAGCCTAACTTAATATAACATAGTTATAGGCTTGTAGCATTTTTTATTATTTAGATTTGTAACATGATTTATTACTTTTCAAGAGAAATTTGTGTATTAATATTTTGAGTTTAATGAAATATTCATTTTGTAGTAATTAATTTCAGTATATTTATATTATGCATAGTAATAATAATTGTTGGCATAAATAATTGAGATTTTAGAAAAAAAAAGTAGTTCGTTATTTCTAAAAAAATGAGTATAATATAACTAAAACAAGTCTTAAGATTTTAGCGGCAATAGTAATGGCAACTAAAAGTAAATAACATTACAATTTTAGAATTACTTTTAGTAGCTATATAAATTGCCGGTAAAATGGGTTTTGGCGGCAATAGTAATGGCCGCTAAAAATGAATAACATTGCAATTTTGGAATTACTTTTCGTGGCCATATAAATTGCCAAGAAAATGGCCACTAATAGTTATATACTTTTTGCGGCCATTAAAAAGGTCTTTACCGGCAAATGTTATAATTGCCGCTAAAACCTTTTAGCGGCAAAGTATAAGACGGCTAATGTCTAATTGCCGCTAAAAACAAAATAAATGGCCGCTAAAAGTAATTTTTCTTGTAGTGTCATTTTGCCTAATTCATTTCTTATTAATTGTAAAATCATTGGATTATTGAGAAAGCTTGAAGTTTGTATTGAACACTTTGATTTTTTGAGAAGTGTATATTTATATTCATACCATTTACAAGTTACATTTTGGATAATATCATCAGCTTTCTGGATAATATGCAAATTGTCTTACTTTATTCTTTTTTATTATGGTTTCAAATATTTTTGTTGTAGAAATTGGATCAAGAGAGTGAGATTCTATTGCCAAAAGTGTTAGAAAGTAGGTCTTCTGGAGCAAGCAACAGAGCAGCGTGAAATATGATGGAGATTTTATGTATTAAGAGTTACATGTTAAGACATTTATAGTTAAAAAATTATGTTATGTTTGATACTTTGTATAAGAGTTATTACTTTTGATTTCTAATACTAAAAAATCATATATTATGCTTAATACTTTGTTTATGAGTTATATAATATTTTATTTATGGATTATGATTTCCAATAATAAATATTATTTGTTTAACACGATAAAAACGAGGGTAAAAACTGCATTTTTAAACGATAAAAAAATGTTACTGTCAGGGTAAAAATGGCGGTTCAAAAATGCCGTTTTAATTGACTGAAACGCCACTATCAGGGTAAAAACGGCGGTTCAAAAATGCCATTTTAACCGACCAAAACACCAATCTGTGAGGGTAATAATGGCGGTTTAAACTGCCATTTTAACCAACCCAAAAACCGCCATTTTAATCTGGAAATAATGGCGGTTTGAACTGCCATTTTAACCCACCAGAGAACCGCCGTAATAAACAAAATAGCGCTCTGAATTACAGCGCTTTTCGAAACCGCCGTACTTGGTAATAATGGTGGTTCAAACCGCCGTAAATACCCAAAAAAATCGTCGTTTTTACCAGATTTTTTTGTAGTGATCGACATAACAAACTGAGTTAACTATTATATACATTTATTTAACAGAAATTTACACGTATGTACTAACTGAATTTATGTCAATAAAACTTTTTGCGCTAATATTTACTTAGTTAATTAATAAATATTTTCTCAATACGTTACTTAAAATAAAAACATTCACTAAAATAATTAATAATCTGATTATCAAACTTTTACTTAATAATTTAATTTAGGTAAATACAAAATTACATAATTGTTCACTTAACTTAAAAAATAACTTTTACTTGGATAATTAATAACTAAATTAATAACTTAAGAAACATATAACCAATAAACTAAGACCAACGGTTGAAAAATATCTACCCAAGTATTTAACATCTAAATTAATAATTATGTAGTTAAAAAAATTAATTACAAAAAATGAGAACCACATTCCTAGAATTATACCCTATCAGTGATCTGTTGCTAACGATACAAATTGTATTCTAGTTCTTGGCAAATATCCTAACCATGACTATACATATATGGGATAATATAAACGTCAAGATAACAAAACTAACCGCGAAGTTGGCTGTCTCGGCGTAGCGCCATGTCGCGTTCAATCTATTGATGTCCGGATCACGAGCATCTGCGTGCACCATATTCGTCTTACTCAATAATATGGTCAGAAAAGGATAGAAGAGAGGAGAAAGTGGTGGAAAGGTTTGAAATGGGGCCCAGAACCTCGATGTAAACGATATCTATATATAAGCGTTACCGATAAAATATATTCTCTATCAATATATTTTTATAATGTATCTTACATTATATAATTTATTTACATAAACTTTATTTTAATGTTATATATGTTATTGGCCTTATAATAAATAAATAAAAAAGATATAATAAATATAAAATAAAGAAGTGTAAATAGAAGACTCTAGTATTAATATTCACTAATATAATTATCTCACTATAATAATAGAAGTAACTTATCTATTCATTAGTATTATATAGATTGCAACTTAAGAACTTAAAAAGAGAAATAGAGAATTGTATATGAAAGGAGGAAGAGTATTTTATTGTTGTTGTGTGTTTGTTTCAGATTGATGCTTCCTCTATTTATACACACAAATGGTCATCACTTTTCAACTTTCATTAAATTCATTCTCTCTTGAGAATGGACATCCACATATGTAGTGATCCTTATCACAACACTCCCCTTTGGATGTCCATTTAGGGTTATGTCTCGTTAAAACCTTATTAAAGAAAAACCCAATGGAAAAAAACTTTAGTGAAGGAAAAAGAGTACAATATCCTTTGCGATGGGGACTGCCTCATTAAAAACCTTGTCAAGAAAAACCCAATGGGTAAAAACCTGACCAAGGAAAAAAGAGTACAGTCTCCCCCTCTTGTCGACATCATTTAACATCTCGAAATCGGTGCATCCCAATCTGATGTACCAATTTTTTAAAGGAGGATTTTAAGAGTGACTTTGTAAATAAATCTGCTAGATTATCACTTGAGCGGATCTGTTGGACATCAATTGTCCATTGATTTTGAAGATCATGAGTAAAGAAGAATTTGGGAGAAATATGCTTTGTTCTATCACCTTTGATGTATCCACCCTTAAGTTGAGCAATGCATGCTATATTATCTTCAAACAGGACAGTTGGAGCTATCTTATGATCAATCAGTCCACATGAAGATAGAATATATTGGATCAAACTCCTGAGCCAAAAACACTCACGAATAGCTTCATGTATCGCTAGTATTTCAGCATGATTAGAGGATGTTGCTGCAATCGTCTGTTTTGTGGACCTCCATGATATAGTTGTATTACCATATGTGAACAAGTATCCTATTTGAGATCTCTCTTTATGTGGACCAGACAAGTATCCAGCATCTGCATAGCCAACTAATTGTGACTTGGATCCATATGGATAAAATAATCCCATATCAACTGTTCCATGAAGATATCAAAATATTTGTTTGATTCTATTCCAATGTCTTCTGGTTGGAGAGAAAATATACCTTGCTAGTAAATTCACAGCAAATGATATATCGGGTCGTTTATTATTAGCAAGATACATTAGCGCTCTAATGGCACTAAGATATGGTATTTCAGGACCAAGGATATCTTCATTTTCTTCTTTAGGACAGAATTGATCATTTTCCACATCTAAAGACCTTACGATCATTGGGGTACTTAATGGATGCGACTTATCCATATAAAATCTCTTCAAAATCTTTTCTGTATATGTTATTTGATGAATAAAGATCCCATTTTTTTGTATGCTCGATCTGCAGGTCGAGACAAAACTTAGTCTTTCCAAGATCTTTCATCTCAAACTCTTCTTTTAGAGTTTTTATAATTGTTGGAATCTCTTCAGGGGTTTCAATGATATTTAAATCATCAACGTACGCAGCAATCATAATAAATCCAGATGCAGATTTCTTTATGAAAACACATAGGCAGATATCATAATTCTTAAATCCGTTTTTTGCCAGATACTCGGTAAGACGATTATACCACATTCGTCCGGATTGCTTTAGACCATATAAAGATCTTTGCAATTTAACTGAGTATAATCCCTGCGAATATTCATTGGATGGTTTAGACATCTTTAGTCCTTTAAGGACTTTCATATAGATATCACGATCTAATGAGCCGTATAAGTAGGTTGTTACCACATCCATTAGATGCGTGTGTAATTTATGATATGCATATAAACTGACCAAATAACGCAATGTTATTGCATCTACTACAGGGGAATATGTTTCTTCATAATCTATACCAGGCCTTTGTGAAAAATCTTGTGCCATAAGTCGAGCTTTGTAGCGTACAACTTCATTTTTCTCATTTCGTTTTCTCACAAATACCCATCGGTATCCAACAGGTTTTACATCTTCTGGTGTACGGACTACAGGTCCAAAGACTTCACGTTTTACAAGTGAGTCTAGCTCAGTTTTCATAGCTTCTTCCCATTTTGGCCAATCATTTCTTTGTCAACATTCTTCGATTGATCTTAGCTCAAGTTCCTTACTTTCATGCATGATATTTAATGCCACATTATATGCAAATATTTTATTGACAATTATCTTATTTCGGTCCCATTTTTCTCCTGTAAAGACATAATTTATCGAGATCTCATCATTTTTACAATTTTCAGGTACCTGAATGTCTTCTGGCGTTAAAACTATATCAGAATTTTGGACAACTACGGGTGTCTTTACTATGTCTTTTTCAACATGAATAATATTTACCTCTTTTCTTTTTCGAGGATTTTTGTCTTTGGAACCGACAGGCCTGCCACGCTTCTGGCGTGAATTTGTTTCAGTGGCTATTTGTCCAATTAGGACATCATTCGAATTGGGGCATTTACCGCTAGTATATAAGATTTGGTTATCCTCTTTGTCTCAGAAAATGCATCAGGCAATTCATTTGCTATTCTTTGCAAATGTATAATCTTTTGAACTTCTAGTTCACATTGCCCTAATCGACGATCTAAATGCATCAAGGATGATGCATTCCAATTAAGTTCCTTTTCAGAAAGCTTATTCTCTCTCCCTAATGTTGGAAATTTTGATTCATCAAAATGACACTCCGCAAATCGAGCTTTAAATACATCCCCAGTTTGTATCTCAAGATACATTACTACAAAGGGAGAATCATATCCAACATATATCCTCAATTTTCTTTGGGGTCCCATTTGGTGCGAGAAGGTGGTGCAATGGGAACATATATCACACACCCGAATATTCTTAAATGGGAAACGTTTAGCTGCTGGCCAAAAGTTAATTGCATAGGAGAGAACTGATGGTAACTTGTTGGCCTCAAACAAATAAGTGTTGTGGCATGTAAAATAGCATGCCCCCAAGCTGAATTTGGGAGATTTGTTCTCATAAGTAAGGGTCTAGCAATTAATTGGAGGCGTTTAATAAGTGATTCTGCTAACCCATTTTGTGTGTGAACATGAGCTACTAGATGTTCAACACTTATTCCATTAGCCATACAATAAGCATCAAAGGCTTGGGAAGTAAATTCACCAGCATTATCAAGACAAATTGCTTTGATTAGATTTTCTGGAAACTATGCTCTTAATTAAATAATTTGAGCAAGTAATCTCGCAAACGCCAGGTTGCGAGAAGACAATAAGCACGCATGTGACCATCTCAAAGATACGTCTATTAGGACCATAAAATATCTAAAAGATCCACGTGGTAGATGAATAGGTCCACATATATTGCCTTGAATCCTTTCTAGGAATTCAGGGGACTCAAATCCAATCTTTACTGGTGATGGCCTTAAAATTAACTCTGAAAACATGCAGCACAACAAAATTCACTAGATTTAAGAATCTTCTGGTTTTTTAGTGAATGTCCATGGGAGTTTTCAATAATTCTCCGCATCATGGTTATTCCATGATGACCCAATCGATCATGCCAAGTTATGAATTTATTTGGGCTAGTAAACTTCTGGTTTACAATAGCATGTGATTCAATTGCACTAATTCTAGTATAATACAATCGAGATGAAAGTGAGGGTAAATTTTCTAATATAATATTTTTAATTGAATCTTGAGTTGTGATACATAAGTACTCATGATTTCCCTCATTCATCGTTTCAATATGATATCCATTTCGGCGAATATCTTTAAAACTCAATAAGTTCCTTAGAGACATAGTAGATAATAGTGCATTATTTATTATGAATTTTGTTCCTCCGGAAAACAAAATTATAGCTCTTCCGGAGCCTTCAATCACATTGTCTAAGCCAATAATAGTATTAACACATTCTTCTTTTGGCACAAGATGGGTAAAATATATATCACTTTTGAGAATGGTGTGCGAACTTGCACTATCCACAGGGCATACATCTTCATTATATATTCTTGTCATTTTCTTCAAAGATAAATAATAATAAAATGAGTAGTAATATATGCACAGTCAAATTGAATTCTTGATTGGAATTATTTTTCTAATAAACACTGTACATAAAAATAATGTCATATACTAAAATTTTATCATTATCACTATTATTATTATTTTTTAGAACTTGACACATTTAATGATTTCAAAATTCTTAAACATAAACATTAATATTTCATTATTTATATACATCATATTTAAAAGGGTTAAATATGATTTTGGTCCCAATGTAGAGGCTAAAAATCGATTTCGTCCCTGACCTTTTTTTTGCTACAAAATGGTCCCCAAGGTTTCAGTTTGTTTTAAAATCGTCCTTCGGACGAAAATACCCCTCCATCCCCTCTTCTTTCTTAACACCCCTCTTCTTCCTCAACATTAACCAGAAGCAGAAGCAGATGCACAAACGCAGAAACAAAAGCAGGTAACAATGGATAACAATCAGCAGAACAACAACAACAGTAACAATGGATAATGGAATTAGAGCGACGATAAAAACAAAACCAAAAGTAGAAGAAAAAACAGAAGCAACAGAAACAGAAGCAACCAAAGCATCAATAACAACAATGGAATAAAAGAAATAAACAGATGCTACCAGAAGCATCATCAACAACAACAACAATAGAATCCTTTAAATCTGAAAAATTAAAGAAAAAAGAATAAAAAATTAAAACAGAGGGAAAGGGTTACAGCAGTGGTGGTGGAGGAGGGGCTGCGGCGGTGATAAACCACTATTACAGGGCATACATCTTCATTATATATTCTTGTCATTTTCTTCAAAGATAAATAATAATAAAATGAGTAGTAATATATGCACAGTCAAATTGAATTCTTGATTGGAATTATTTTTCTAATAAACACTGTACATAAAAATAATGTCATATACTAAAATTTTATCATTATCACTATTATTATTATTTTTTAGAACTTGACACATTTAATGATTTCAAAATTCTTAAACATAAACATTAATATTTCATTATTTATATACATCATATTTAAAAGGGTTAAATATGATTTTGGTCCCAATGTAGAGGCTAAAAATCGATTTCGTCCCTGACCTTTTTTTTGCTACAAAATGGTCCCCAAGGTTTCAGTTTGTTTTAAAATCGTCCTTCGGACGAAAATACCCCTCCATCCCCTCTTCTTTCTTAACACCCCTCTTCTTCCTCAACATTAACCAGAAGCAGAAGCAGATGCACAAACGCAGAAACAAAAGCAGGTAACAATGGATAACAATCAGCAGAACAACAACAACAGTAACAATGGATAATGGAATTAGAGCGACGATAAAAACAAAACCAAAAGTAGAAGAAAAAACAGAAGCAACAGAAACAGAAGCAACCAAAGCATCAATAACAACAATGGAATAAAAGAAATAAACAGATGCTACCAGAAGCATCATCAACAACAACAACAATAGAATCCTTTAAATCTGAAAAATTAAAGAAAAAAGAATAAAAAATTAAAACAGAGGGAAAGGGTTACAGCAGTGGTGGTGGAGGAGGGGCTGCGGCGGTGATAAACCACTATTTTATGGTTTATATTGTGTTTAATTGTGTGATTTTATCATGATCCTTACCCACTTATTCATTAAATTAGCATGCATTTAGATTTCCTTCCTGAATTTATTACATGTTTGAAAACTGCTTCCTAAAGACTTTAATCATGTATTTTTAATTCCCCTTTGTTCCATTCGATGCCGTGATCTGTGTGTTGAATGTTTCAGGCTTTACAGGGTATGAATGAATTGGAGATTGGAAAGGAAGCTAGCAAAAATGGAAGGAACACAAGAATTTGAGGAGATAACCAGCGAGAAGTGACGCGGTCGCATGGCTCACGCGACCGCGCGAAAGAGAGCAAATCGCAGTGACGCGACCACATGGCTCACGCGGCCGCGCGGATTGGAAAAGCTCGAGCGACGCGGTAACGTGAACGACGCGATCGCGTGGCAAGGAAAAGCGCGAATGACGCGTCCGTATGGGCGATGCGATCGCGTGACATGTGCGATCTGCATAATCTGCAGAATTCGCTGGGGGCGATTTTAGACCCTATTTCGACCAGTTTTCGGCCCGGAACAACAGACTAGAGCCAGAGAACATGCAGAAACCAGAGACAACATTCATTCTACACAAGTTTTAGTTTTAGATCTAGTTTTACTCCTCCTCTAGGTTTTCTCTCTAGTTTTTAGGATTTTAATTTTCAATTGATCTTAGCATTGGAACATTGAGAAGAGTTATTACCTCATCAAGACTTCGTCATTCTAGTTCGTTCTCTTAACTTGGTTTTATTCTTCCATGTTCTTTGCTTTGTTCAATTTTGTCATTAGAATACTTTTATGATTATTTAATACAAGGATTATTTCTTTTATTTTAATTCATTTTAATTTCTAATAATCATGTCTTCTTTTAATTCCCTTTCATATGTTATGGATTTATTATTTACAATGAGTGAGTAGTTCCCTCACTTGACAGGGAGTTGATTTAAAGGAACTCTTGAGTTGGAAGGATTGAAAGAGAAATTGTAATTGGGTTAACTGTTGGATTGCTATCTAGTCACTAACACCAATCCCTTTGAACTAAGTGGGTTGCAACTCGTGAACAGATCTAGCATTCCAACTTGTTTGACTTTTCTTTACTTAGTAAAGGATAACTAAACAGAACAACCATTAATTATCAATTGACCTTGAATCCATTCCATCAATAATAGAGATTCCAACTAATCAACTCCCAGTTAAGGCTTTTATTTAAATTATTTAATTATCCAATTTAATTTCCAATTTACCTAGCTCAACTTCTTTTTGAAAACATCTGATTAATAAAATAGCACACTTTTCTGCAACTCGTTGGGAGATGACCTGGGACTCAAATTCCCAGTATTTTAATTTTAAATTTCTGTGACACCTTTCTAAATTGGTGAGCAGATTTCTGGCGAGCTAAGAACTATACTTGCAATGTATATATTTTAATAATTTTTAATTCACCAATTTCTGCACGCATCAATTTTTGGCGCTGTTGCCGGGGAGTTGCAATAGAGTGCTAAAGTTATTAATTAGAATTTATTTATCTGCATTTTATTTTATTTTGTTACTATGAGCTGCATGTTTCTTTCGTCAAATGACGCGTTCACTTCCTGACCCAAGCTTGCCAATATTCGATCCTGAAATTGAAAGGACTATTTCACGAATAAGGCGAGCTAAGTGTTGGTTAGTCCTCTCTGAGGGCGAGTCTGAAACGTCAGTTGAGGAAGAGACCAGCCCCCGTTCTACTGATTCGGTTGTTTTACGTGCAGAAGACATGGCAGCTAGGAGAGTTACCATCCAGGAGGAAGGAGCCCCTAATTTTACACTGCAACCGTTTCAAGCGCATCATCCAGCGGTGGCTACAGATTTTGAAATAAAGACCGCACTGCTCAATTTAATGCCCAAGTTTCATGGCTTACCTGCTCAAGAGCCTATAAAGCACCTGAGAGATTTCCAGGCAGCTTGTTCTACTGTCAGGCGTGACGGTACAGATGAAACTTCAATTTTACTGAAGGCTTTCCCGTTTTCTCTTGAGGGAAAAGCAAGAGAGTGGTACTACACTCAACCTCTAGCAAATGTATCCAACTGGGATACACTCAGAAAAGAATTCCTGGAGAAATTCTTTCCATATGAAGTTACTGATAAACTGAGAAAAGATATTTCCACAATTGTTCAGGATGACAATGAGACTCTCTTTGAATATTGGGAGCGCTTCAATAATCTTTTGGAAGCATTCTCCCACCACATGATTGACAAGATAGTGTTACTTAGCTATATCAAACAGGGTATGAGGCCCCAAGATAAGACCACATTGGAAAGTGCTAGCAATGGGTCTATGAAGAAGTACAAGACCACTGATGAGGCATGGCAATTGATCAGCGATTTAGCTGAATCTACTAGGAACCACAGGCAAAAGCAAGGCCGTTCAAAAGCCGTTGCAGAAGTATCCTCTAACAGAGAGACGGCTGCTCTAGCTCAGAGTATCTGTGAAATGACCAACTTGCTGAAGCAAATGCAATTGAATCAACAACAAGTTCAGCAAGCTCAACCTCCTCCACCACAGCAAGGCCAATAGTTAGTCCCACAAAGAGTTTGCGGAATCTGTGCTGATTATAGCCATTATACTGATGAATACCCGCAACTCCAACAGGAAGACAACATGGTAGCATCCACTCATAACTTCTATGACTGCCCCAACCAAGGGTACAATTAAGGTGAAAATAATAACCATGGATGGCAGGACAATTCTAACCAGAATTGGAGGGACAACAATAACAGAGGAGGCAGAGATAATCAGGAAAATCAGAGGTGGAATAATAATAACAACAGGCAGCAGAATCAACCTTACAGAGCATCTCACCTGAGGCAAAACCAAGGACCACAGAACAATCAACAGCAGACCTCTCAATTTACTCATTCTTCTTTATCTCCTAATGAAGAGTTACTGCAATCTTTTGAGCGAAGACAATAGACCATGGAAAATAACATCATGAATAGTATTAATGCCAGTCTGAATGGTCTGACTTCTACTTTGCAAGCTCTTGTCTCACAGATTGGATCAGCGCAAAATTCTAGTAACCAACCTTCAAGCTCCACTGGAATCCCCTCTCAACCATTACCCAATCCAAAGGGAGGCATTAATGCCATCATCCTGAGGTCCGGAACCACACTGCAGGAGAGGAATCAGGAGGAGCCAAGCTCACCAGAACACGCCTCAACTGAAGAGGTGGTAGAAATAGAAGATGTTGAAGAGGAAGAGGACATACAGGACATAGCTGAAGAAGAAATAGCTCAACCACAGGAGGAAGCACCGAAAGGCGCAGACACTACAGAAAACACCACTCCTATTCCATTTTCACAACTTGCAAGGAAGCCCAGGAAGCAGCTGGAACCCGATCCCAAAATGGTAGAAATCTTCAAAAAGGTTGAGGTAACTGTTCCTCTTTTTGATGTTATTCAACAGGTACCTAAGTATGCAAAGTTTCTAAAAGATTTGTGTATCCATAAAGACAAAATTAATGAATTAGAAACTATTCCTTTAGGTAGTTCCATATCTGCTTTAATGGGAGGATTATCTGAAAAATGTAGTGATCCAGGTCCTTGTATAGTTAGTTGTACTATTGGTGGTGTAGTAATTTATGATTGCATGTGTGATTTAGGAGCATGTGTTAGTATAATGCCTTTGTCTATATATGATATTTTGAGGCTCCTTCCCTTAAAAAGGTCGGCAGCTCGTTTTGTGTTAGCAGATAAAAGCATTATTACAGTGGCTGGAGTTGCTGAAGATGTTCTAGTGAACATTAAAGGGCTTACATTTTTCACTGATTTTTATATCTTGGAGATACCCTATAATGACTCAGATAAGCCATCTTCAATCCTACTTGGAAGACCATTTCTGAAGACATCGAAATTCAAATTGGATGCTTTTTCAGGAACATATTCTTTTGAGATAGATGGCCGCATAGTAATCTTTAATCTGAATGGAGTCATAAACAACCCTCCGGAAGATCATTCTATCTTCCAGTGTGATGTCATAGATGAAACTGTAGCTGAAGCTCATAAGGAAGAGTTAGAAGAGAGGCACACTGGACAAGGTCCAAGTGTGGGGACCCTCTTAACTGATAGTGAGGGTACTTCGCCATTTTCACAAGCTCTAGACAATCCAGAGCCTGCCCATGATCAGAAGTTAGAGTTGAAACCCATCCCTCCACATCTCAAATATGCTTATCTTGAAGATGAGCAGAAGTTTCCAGTTATCATTGCAAGGGAACTCACTTCTCAGCAAGAAGAGTAATTACTTGATGTACTGAGGAGGCACAAGAAGGCAATTGGGTGGAGTTTGGCAAACATAGTAGGCATCAACCCTCAAATATGTGAGCACAGAATATTTTTAGAAGAGGGAGCAAGACCTGTCCGTCAACCCCAAAGAAGATTGAATCCCACTATCTTGGAAGTTGTCAAAAAGGAAGTGACTAGATTATTGGAAGCCGGTATCATATATCCCATTTCAGACAGTGAATGGGTTAGCCCAGTACAAATGGTGCCCAAGAAGTCTGGAGTCACTACAATGAAGAATGAGCATGGAGAGCTCATAGCAACTAGAGTTCAGAATGCTTGGAGAGTCTGCATTGATTACAGGCGTCTCAACCAAGCTACCCGTAAGGATCACTACCTACTTCCATTCATTGATCAAATGTTGGATCGCCTGTCAGGTAAATCACATTATTGCTTTTTAGATGGTTACACAGGTTATTTCCAGATTCATATAGCTCCTGAGGATCAGGAAAAGACCACTTTTACATGTCCTTTTGGGACTTATGCTTACAAGAGAATGCCCTTTGGCTTGTGCAATGCACCAGCTACTTTCCAGAGGTGCATGATGAGTCTTTTCTCTGATCTTATTGAGGACTGTATGGAGGTTTTTATGGACGATTTTAGCGTTTATGGTGATTCTTTTAGCCTTTGCTTAGATGGATTATCTAGAGTATTAGATAGATGTGTTAATACAAACCTTGTCTTAAATTTTGAAAAATGTCACTTTATGGTAAAACAAGGGATTGTATTAGGACATGTGGTATCTAATAATGGCATTTCTGTAGACCCAGCAAAGGTGAATGTTATTTCTAGTTTACCTTACCCCTCTTCTGTGAGGGAAGTCCGTTCGTTCCTTGGCCATGCAGGTTTTTACAGGAGATTTATTAAGGACTTTAGTAAGGTAGCACTTCCCTTATCCAGATTACTGCAGAAGGATATCGAGTTCAGTGAGAATTGCAAACAAGCGTTTGATAAGCTAAAGACCGCCCTGACTCAAGCTCCAATTGTGAGGGGACCAGACTAGAGCCAGCCATTTGAAATCATGTGCGATGCTTCCAACCATGCAGTAGGAGCAGCGCTGGCTCAGCGTGAAGGTAAGGATCCTTTTGTTATTGCTTATGCATCTAAGACTTTAGACACTGCCCAGTCCAATTATACTACTACTGAGAAAGAGCTTTTTGCTATTGTTTTTGCTCTGGATAAATTCCGAGCTTATTTACTTGGTACTAGAGTAGTAGTGTATTCGGACCATGCAGCTTTAAAGTATCTTTTAGCTAAAAAGGAGTCCAAACCAAGACTTATACGTTGGATACTGCTGTTACAAGAATTTGATTTAGAAATAAAGGATACGAGTGGTAATCAGAATTTAGTGGCAGACCACTTGAGTCACCTTGAGCATATTCAGGATGATTCTACTCCTATAGATAATAATTTCCCATTTGATAACCTGCAAGCAGTATCTGAGGTAGTCCCTTGGTATGCACCTGTTGCTAATTATCTAGTTAGCCGCACATTTCCTCCAAACTTTTCTAAGCATCAAAGAGACAAGCTGAAAAGTGAGTCTAAATACTATATATGGGATGACCTATATTTGTGGAGATGTGGCGCTGATCAGGTAATTAGACATTGTGTGCCTCAATCAGAATTTCAGTCCATTTTAGAGGCTTGTCACTCGTTTGAGAGTGGAGGACATTTTGGCCCTCAAAGAACAGCTAGGAAGATCTTAGACTGTGGATTCTGGTGGCCACCCTTTTTAGAGACGCTGCTGAGTTTTGTAAAACTTGTTTCCCATGCCAAAAATTTGGTAATATATCCAGGAGGGATGAGATGCCTCAACAAATTATGCTTTTCTGTGAAATTTTTGATGTTTGGGGCATTGACTTCATGGGTCCATTTTCAAATTCTAATGGTTATTTTTAAATATTGTTAGCTGTGGATTACGTTTCCAAATGGGTGGAAGCAATTCCTACCCGCACTGATGATGCTAACACAGTTGTTTCCTTTGTGAGAAACCATATTATTTGCCGCTTTGGATCACCACGAGCAATCGTGAGCGATCAAGGCACCCATTTTTGTAACAGGAAACTAACAGGATTGATGAAGAAGCATGGGATAATTCATAAGGTTGCAACCGCCTACCACCCTCAGACCAATGGGCAAGTCGAGGTGTCAAACAGGGAGATAAAGCGCATATTGCAGAAGATAGTCAAGCATCATAGAAAGGACTGGAGCACCAAGCTCCAAGATGCGCTTTGGGCATATAGAAAAGCATACAAGACACCCATTGGGATGAGCCCTTTCCGCTTAGTTTATGGGAAGGCCTGTCACCTCCCCGTGGAGTTAGAACACAAAGCCTTCTGGGCAGTGAAAGAATGCAACATGGACTATGCGAAGGCCGGAGCTGGACGAAGCTTGCAGCTGTTAGAATTAGAGACTCTTCGCCTCGACGCTTATGAAAATGCCAGGTTGTATAAAGAGAAGGTGAAGGTTGTGCATGATTAGCACATCAAGAGAAAAGAGTTCCAATTGGGAGACTTAGTTCTCCTTTACAACTCCAGACTGAGGCTCATGCCAAGCAAGTTGAGATCAAGATGGGAAGGTCCATACAGAGTAGAGAAGGCCGAACCGTATGGAGTTTATCACCTAAGCCATCCTTCAAGCTCTGAACTTATCAAGGTTAATGGACATCGTCTGAAGCTATACCATGGCGAGAAGTTGAAGAAAAACAAGGAGCTTGAGATCTTCCTCTTGGAAGATCCCCACATAGCCGAAGACTGAGCTAGTGGAGCGTCCAACTTACGGACGTTAAAGCAAAGTGCTAGGTGGGAGACAACCCACCATGGTATGATTGTTCTTTTCTTTATTTTTGGTTTTTCCTGTTCAATAACTCTTCCCTTTATCAGTATTTTCGTGCATCTGCATAACTTTAATTTATTTCATAAAAAAAATGGCACGCGACGCGATCGCATCAGCGACGCGTCCGCGTCACTAGGAGAATGGAGAAAAATAAAAACGAATAGAGAGTCACGCTGGAGCGTGGCTGGAGGCGTGCCAATAGCACAAATCGACCCACGCGACCGCGTCACTGACGCGGCCGCGTCACATGGGAATAATGGCCACCCACGCGACCGCGTGACCCACGCGGCCGCGTGCCCTAATTTTCGACGTAAAAAGGGTGCACAACGAAATATTGTGCGAGAGTGGTGCTGGATTGGTGCTGAACGCACAATTTCAATCACGCGACCGCGTCGCTGACGCGTCCGCGTCATCCCTATTATGAAGCCCACTCACGCGATCGCATGCCCCATGCAATCGCATCACCCAATTTTGGCTAATAAATTAATTTGAACAGAGAGTTGTGCGGGTGCGAGGCTGCACTCGCGCTAGAAGCATAACATGGGTCACGCGACCGCATGACCGATGCGATCGCGTCACCTTACCTGAAGCGCAACTCACGCGAACGCGTGCCCCACGCGGCCGCGTCGCGTGCGCCGCACAACTCAACCTAAATTGCCACAATATCTTATCTTTCTCTCATTCAAATCCTAATTTTTCTTTTTCCTCCTTATTTCTTCCTTCCCCCTTCTCACTTCTATCACACCTTTCACTCTCTCTCTCTCTCTCTCTCTCTCACCTCCATTAGCAAGGTTCTGTTTTCTTCTTCCCTCTTCTCTTTTCTATCATTCTTATTATTTTATATGTTATTTTCTTTTTCTGTTCTTTTTCTTTTCATTATTCTTATTTTCTTTCTTCTTCTTTTCCTTTTTACATGGTGTTAGAAATTTATTTGAGTCTTTAATTCTCATTATATGCTTGTGGATTGTTGCAAATTGTTTGACAATTATTATTATTTTCTTTAAAGGATTGCTTGCATGTTCACCTTAATACTTTCTATACCTTATTTACCATGCATGCCATGTGTTTGTGAAAAAGCCCATATAGCATTATGCACTTTTCTACATTACTTTACTCTACTATTCAATGCTTGCTTTTCACAAATTTCCTTTACTATTGATTTAATTAAATTTAATTGTCAATACAAATGTGATGGTTTGTTACAAATAATGCTTGGTCTATGCTACTCATGCCCTTTTCCGGCATGCCAATAAACACCTTGCATTCACTTGTCATTTTCTGCACTAGCTATTTTTCATTGATGGCTTTTCACATGTACTCGAGAGCATGTGTTAATGTCAATTGCATCCTAATGTGCATCCATCACCACTTTTCCCGTTCTCTTCCTTGCTATATATCTATTTGAATTTAATTTACTTTCTCCTCCCTTTTTCAGGATGGCCACTAAGAAAGGAAAAGAGAAAGCTACTCCCAAACTACCAGCAAGAAGAGGAACTAAAAGAGCATTAGTGGCAGAGCCTTCTTCAACCGCAGTCAAGCCCTCAACAAAAAGAGTTAAGAGGATAATAAAGGTTGATGAAAAAGAGAAAGCCTTTCCAGCAAAGGACACTGCGCGATTTCCCAATCGCTAATGTGAGCAGATGTTCCCTATCCTAGCAGAAAGGAGTTATAACAACGAATACCTTCTTATCCTCCCGCCCAATATTGCTACCTTTGTTGAGCCGCAAATTGAACAAAGACAATGGGGTTTCTTACGGAGACAGCCAAGGCAGGTCAATCTTTCTTGGTTAGTCGAATTCTACTCCAACTTCTACTTGCCAACCCTACAGTCTGTCTATATCCGCCAGAAACAAGTCCCTATTACAGAAGAGGTCATTCAGCAAGCTCTGAGTCTTCCCCCTATTCCAGAAGGAATGGACGCCTTCCAAGAAGCCGCAGTTCAGCGCCAGATGTACCAATTTGACTGGGACTCCGTTCTCAGAGTTATCGCATTACCTGGCAGCCGTTGGATCTACGGATACCATCGTACCCGCCCTAAGGGAATCTTGGCTTCAGCACTTACCTTGGAGGCTCACGTATGGGCACAGATCATGACCCACTACATCTTTCCGAGCACTCACGAGTCCTCTTTCACTGCGGACATGGCCGTTCTACTATGGTGCATCCTTACAGACCAACCTCTAAATCTATCAAGACATATTCGGAATGCCATGGGACACGTACAAATTACAGGCAACTTACCTTTTCCCGCCTTGGTCTCAGATCTTGTGTCAGCAGCCGGAGTCTCCTACAGAGCTAAGGACACCAAAGCCGTGCTTCCACGGGATGATCAGTATGTCCCTAACGGGAAATACCTCAGACTTCCAACAGCCACTACAAGCTTTCCTACTGCACCAGTTGAAGATATTCCTTCTTCAACACCACAAGCACCTACAACTGATGAACTGCTTCAGCAAATAATCAAGAGATTGGATAGGAAAGAACAGAAAGCGAAGCTCAGAGAGCGCCGTAACAACCGCCGATTCAAACACCTCAGGGAGCTACTTAGAGGAGATTGCAGAGACTCAGACACCCCGGAATCCACTTCTTTTACCAGCACAGGGAGCCATGATGGTCCCGATTGTGGAGATACTGCTACCAGCCCACCCCTGTTCCTGACAGATGGTACCGAGGACGGTGCAAAGCCTTAAGTGTGGGGAGGTCGGTCAGTACCTGACTTCCGGAGGTAATTTCTCTTCTCTAGCACCAATAAATTAGGATACTTAGTTAGATTTTCTTTCTTTTATAGAATAGAATAAATTGCATAGGTTAGGATAGTTGCATGCATGTTCTACTTGATTGAAAAGACAATAAGTTTCTTCTAAGACTCTATCTTTGGAACAAAATTTCACTAATTTTAAAAAAAAAAATTATGATAAATTTGCTTGAGTTGTATTTGGAACATGATGTTTGAGCTAAAGAACACACAACCTGTGAAGATTTGAGCCTTTATGTATGGTTACATTATTTAACCATAATTATTTTATTCTTGTGTGTTTACTTCTCTATGATTGTAATCTATATTTTGTTTTATCTTATATGTCCAATATTTATTATATCTATATGCCTGCACATGATTGAGGCCATTATTTGTTTGAACTCACTTATCCAAATTAAGCTTACCCTTTTCAATTACCTTTGTTAACCACTTTGAGCCTTTAAATCTCATTTGTTCTATATTTTACCACATTACTAACCTTAAGCAGAAAAATAATTGTATATCCCAAATTGAATCTTTGGTTAGCTTAAGATAGAATTGGGTGTGCTAGTTAAGTATGGGAAATTGTGGGAACAAAAGTCGTTAAGGGAATGTGCATGAGAATTTAATGGGAATTTGGATACCTACTCATGTAAAACTATAAGAATTAAAAATCTATGTGCATTGATAAGATATATTTATTTTTATGTCTAATAAAATAAATAAATAAATAAATAAATAAATAAGGGGACAAAATTACCCCAATGTTGAATTCAGAATTCAAAGATCAATGCACATATGATAAAATAAAAAAAAAAGTTGATACATGAGTATGGATTGAAAAAGGGAATTCTGGGTAGCTAGGTATGAACTCTAAAATTACATTAAAAATATATAGGTTGGGTTGAAGCTTGGGTTAATTAAAGATTCAATTTATCAGCTCACTTAACCATATGTATATCCCTACCTGTACCTTGGCCCCATTACAACCTTGAAAAGACCTCATGATGTTTGCATTGGTATATTAACTGTTGTTGATTGGTTAGGAGAAGAACAAAAGTTAGAAAGCATGATTAGAGAATGATAGAGCGATTACCCTATACACTAGAGATTAGAGCGTACATACATTATCAGTGAGGGTTCTATGCTTGAATTTTCATGTTCCCTGCTTTCATAGGCTATCCTCTTGCACTTTTATCTGTCCTACTGTATAATGATAGAATTAGTGGAATTTAATTTGTAATTGTTTTGAAGAACTTATTTACTTTTGATCAAGTGGGAAAGAATCATATAGTTGCATTTATTTATATATATATATGATTGCATTGCATGGGTTTCGACATGTTCATACTTATTTACTTTATCTCCTTCAACTAAGCATGAGGACATGCTAATGTTTAAGTGTGGGGAGGTTGATAAACCACTATTTTATGGTTTATATTGTGTTTAATTGTGTGGTTTTATCATGATCCTTTCCCACTTATTCATTAAATTAGCATGCATTTAGATTTCCTTCCTGAATTTATTACATGTTTGAAAACTGCTTCCTAAAGACTTTAATCATGTATTTTTAATTCCCCTTTGTTCCATTCGATGCCGTGATCTGTGTGTTGAGTGTTTCAGGCTTTACAGGGCATGAATGAATTGGAGATTGGAAAGGAAGCTAGCAAAAATGGAAGGAACACAAGAATTTGAGGAGATAACCAGCGAGAAGTGACGCGGTCGCATGGCTCACGTGACCGCGCGAAAGAGAGCAAATCGCAGTGACGCGACCGCATGGCTTACGCGGCCGCCCGGATTGGAAAAGCTCGAGCGACGCGGTAGTGTGAACGACGCGAACGCGTGGCAAGGAAAAGCGCGAATAACGCGTCCGCATGGGCGACGTGATCGCGTGACATGTGCGATCTGCATAATTTGCAGAATTCGCTGGGGGCGATTTTGGACCCTATTTCGACCCAGTTTTCGGCCCGGAACAGCAGACTAGAGCCAGAGAACATGCAGAAACCAGAGACAACATTCATTCTACATAAGTTTTAGTTTTAGATCTAGTTTTACTCCTCCTCTAGGTTTTCTCTCTAGTTTTTAGGATTTTAATTTTCAATTGGTCTTAGCATTGGAACATTGAGAAGAGTTATTACCTCATCAAGACTTCATCATTCTAGTTCGTTCTCTTAACTTGATTTTATTCTTCTATGTTCTTTGCTTTGTTCAATTTTGTCATTAGAATACTTTTATGATTATTTAATACAAGGATTATTTCTTTTATTTTAATTCATTTTAATTTCTAATAATCATGTCTTCTTTTAATTCCCTTTCATATGTTATGGATTTATTATTTACAATGAGTGAGTAGTTCCCTCACTTGACAGGGAGTTGATTGAAAGGAACTCTTGAGTTGGAAGGATTGAAAGAGAAATTGTAATTGGGTTAACTGTTGGATTGCTATCTAGTCACTAACACCAATCCTTTGAACTAAGTGGGTTGCAACTCGTGAACAGATCTAGCATTCCAACTTGTTTGACTTTCCTTTACCTAGTAAAGGATAACTAAACAGAACAACCATTAATTATCAATTGACCTTGAATCCATTCCATCAATAATAGAGATTCCAACTAATCAACTCCCAGTTAAGGCTTTTATTTAAATTATTTAATTATCCAATTTAATTTCCAATTTACCTAGCTCAACTTCTTTTTGAAAACATCTGATTAATAAAATAGCACACTTTTCTGCAACTCGTTGGGAGACGGCCTGGGACTCATATTCCCAGTATTTTAATTTCAAATTTCTGTGACACCTTTCTAAATTGGTGAGCGGATTTCTGGCGAGCTAAGAACTATACTTGCAACGTATATATTTTAATAATTTTTAATTCGCCAATTTCTGCACGCATCAGGCGGTGAACGACGATGTGGAGGAGGAGGGGTTGTGGCGCTGTGGAGGGCTTCCTTCCTCTCTTCTCTTTCTCTTTCTCTCTCCCTCTGCTCTCTCCTCTCTTGCCATTAGTGTAGGGAGCAGTGGCGGATCACAGGCAGCAGGACGGCGATGCGGTGGTGCGGTGGTCTGGCGGTGCGGCGTGCGGC
>NC_029788.2:110799232-110808058 GCF_000816755.2 Arachis ipaensis
TTTGTTTAATGAGGGTTAATTTGGTAATAAAAAAAATAAAATTGGTAAAAAGGACGATTTTAAAACAAACTGAAATCTTGGGGACCATTTTGTAGCAAAAAAAAGGCCGGGGACGAATTCGATTTTCGGCCTCTACGTTGGGACCAAAATCATACTTAACCCTATTTAAAACTTAAGTACATAGAAAATAAAACTTAACAATAAGTTTCTTATTATTATTTATTTACATGAATACTTAACAATCTCACATATTAAACTATTCCATCATTGATCAAATGACCAATATTTCCTTCAGAATTCTCAAAGAAATCAGATACATCATAATGACTGGTGGGATTTTCAGCATCATTTGAAACAAAATTTGTTTCCTTTCCTTTGTCATCCTTTTTCAAAGATACTTGATAAAGATCGACTAGGTGCCTTGGATTACGACAGGTATGCGACCAATGACCCTTTCCACCTCAACGAAAACTATTATCCTCTGTTGATTTATTTTGCCCAGAGTTTCTTTCTTTATCCCACTTCTGGTGAGATCCTTTCTTGTGAACATAATTCTTCTTCCTTCCATAATTTTTCTTGTTACTAAAACCTTACCATTTACCTCTTCTGCGGTAATGATTTGCCGCATTTGCTTTAGGAAATGGGGCGGCACCAGCTGGACGCGCTTCATGATTTTTTAAGAGTAACTCATTGTTACGTTCAGCAACAAGAAGGCAAGAAATTAGTTCAAAATATTTTTTAAATCCTTTTTCTCTATACTGCTGCTGTAGGAGCATATTCAAGGCATGGAAGGTTGAGAAAGTTTTCTCCAACACATCATTATCAGTTATCTTTTTCCCACATAATTTCATTCGTAAGGTGATTCGAAACATTGCTGAATTATATTCATTTATGAATTTAAAATCCTGTAGACGCAAGTACGTCCATTCATATCAGGCTTGAGGAAGTATCACCGTCTTTTGATGATTATACCTTTCTTCAAGGTTTTTTCACAAATCTACAGGATCTTTTAATATGAGATATTCATTTTTCAATCCTTCGTCAAGATGATGACGAAAGAAAATCATGGCTTTTGCTTTATCCTTCTGAATGTATTATTTTCAGCTTTAATGGTATCTCCAAGATCTATTGAATCAAGATGAATTTCAGCATCTAGTATCCATGATAAATAGTTGTTTCCAGATATATCAAGAGCATTAAATTCAAGATGAGAGAGTTTCGACATAATGAAAATTTATTACTTGAGTCTTCCTAAAATTTGATCAGAGTCTCGTGCTGATAACGTGTTGTAAAATAAATAAATAAGAAAGATATAATAAATATAAAATAAAGAAGTATAAATAGAAGACTCTAGTATTAATATTTACTAATATAATTATCTCACTATAATAATAAAAGTAACTTATCATCTATCTATTCATTAGTATTATATATATTGCAACTTAAGAACTTAAAGAGAGAAATAGAGAATTATATATGAAAGGAGGAAGAGTATTTTTATTGTTATTGTGTGTTTATTTGAAATTGATACTTTCTCTATTTATACACTTAAATGGTCATCACTTTTCAACTTTCATTAAAGAATCCCGCTAGGGAGCCAATGTAATATTTATACAATGTGTACAATGGACTATAAGTTAAAAAATGAATATCACCCATACTATCCAGAATAACCATCCGGGTACCAGGGATAATAAACATCTCATGTCATAAAACCACTCATCCCCTTTTGGATCTAGAGTTCTGATACCATGTCATGAAACCACTCATCCCAAAAGTTTAAGTTGATAGAAAAAGGTAACACTAATGGTTTATATATCTAATACTGAATCGGACATCCCTAAATCTTCATTATACACATTGTACAAATATTCCATTAGCTCCCTATACTTTTTCTTCATTAAATTCATTGTCTTTTGAGAATGAACATCACATATGTAGTGATTCTTATCACAACATGAATAACATTTATCTGCATAAAACTTTTTATCAATCCATATTAAAATTAATAGAAAAGGACAAATAGGTCCTTGACCTTTTGCCCCGCGAACATTTTCGTCTTTGACCATTGAAAAATACTTTTAAGTCCCTGACGGAGGCATTTGAACGGATCAGTCCCTGACGGAGGCATTTGGACGGAGGGACTAATCCGTCCAAATTTTGTGAAGATTAGGGACTTAAAAGTATTTTTCAATGGTCAAGAACAAAAACGACCGCAGAACAAAAATGTTAGAGACCTATTTATCCTTTTCTCTAAAATTAATTTTTGAATTTTATCCCTGGAGAAACAAAAAAAAAAAGAAAAGGGTAAAGTCTAAACTCTAAAGTCTCAATCCAATTTATTGTCCACCCAAATTACGGAGTGGCCCATACGAGTATTAGGGTTCCGCATTTCACGAAACGCAGCCTTATAAATTCGACAAACGAGGGTTTTACATCATCACCATCAGGTTTCTGAACCTGTGAAATCTGCCATTGTTCCTGGAAAACGTGAGAACCTTCGTCAGCTCAAGCTAAGGTAAAACCTTTCTTTCGATTTCAGTTTTGGAGTTGTGATGGATTTCGTGTAATTTTTTTCCCGAAAAAAATTGTTTGTATTTAGTGTTTTTAACTCTTTCAGTTTTATTTTGGTTAAAGGATCGGAGGTCGATTGGGATTTTAAAATCTTGTAAAAAAGTTATTATCTTTGTTAATAGATGAGTTGCAGATGAACTCGTTATGAAACCGGGAATGATAATACTATGTTTGGTTTATTTAGTTGTTTGTTTTTGATCTAGAAAAGTAAATTATATCCTTTTTTTTCTTGTTTATGGGTATTATATTTCGATTTTTTTTTCTTTATAAATCTTTGCTTTTCGGAATTGATTCTTGAACACAATATTCGTGTAGTATGAATTTCTTTATTTATCCCCAAAAAATCGAGTCATTTCAAATAAATTGAAGACGCTTCTAACCTTATTCCTGAAGTGTCATTGTCATCTGATTTGTTTTAAAAGATTTATCTAGACCTGCCAGACAAATTTGAGAAAAAATTTCTTTTGAGAAAATATGTGGAAAACCAATGCGTTAATTTAGAATTTTCGTAGATGTGATTGAATGTTCACTTTGAGATGCTAGTGGAGGTGTTTGATTTTTATTGTTTATGTTAGCATTAACTCCTGTTGGTTATGGTTAGGCACTTAGGCTTGATTTTTAGGTTCTGTACTGTGCTTGTAATCTGCTAGCATGCTGATTATTGTTTCAGTTTTTGACTGTCTTCAAGCTAAAAATGGATGTGATTTCTTAACATGCATTAAAAGATATATTTTTGTATCTTTAGTAAACACCCAAATTGGTCCCAACAAATTTTTATTATTCTAGAAGTCCTTGAGATGGATTGGTCCGTTAAGAGGACTAAATTATCTTTTAATGATATTTTTCGAGACCTACTTGTGTTGTAAGAAAATTTGTTAGGAACTTATTTGTCTATCACGTATGTTAAAAATGTTATTGAAAATGATGGAAGGACCAATCTTTCCTATCTGGAATTTGTTGGGACCAATTTTGGTGTTCACTCTTTGTATCGCACTTGTGTAAAATTCGAAATTTTCATTGTAAATAATTGAAGATAATTTAAGGTATATTCTTATTTGTTCTCTGATGCCAACTTGCTGGTAGTCTCTATTTGTTTTGCACTTGATTGAATTGTCATTGTGGAGCGTTTTGTTAACTGTTAAGTAAATTGAGCTGCATTAATGTTATTGTTGAGCTTAATGATTGGCATGTAACTTAAGAGTACAGAAAATTGGGCCTGTTGCCAAGGCTAAAGATGAAACCTGATAACTATTATTATCATGTGTCCTTGCTTCTTAGTTTGTGTTTTTGGCTGCTAGGTAAACAATAACTATCTTGAACAACATAAACAATCACCAATCAAATAAAAATACACTATACCCTAATTTAATGCTACTAATTAAATTTAAGATTAATTTACTCTTTTAACCCTATTAATTCACATTATTCACACATTATTCAAAAATATTGTTCGTTACCTATACTTTTCTGTTTGTTTTTAGGGACAGGACATTGAAATAGAAATTCGGATATATAAATTTGTGTTTGAGGCTCAAAAGTGAATATTCTTTATTATTTTAAATTTTAAAAAATACAATGCATCAATAACAAATTCTGTTTATCATATTTCATTAAATAACATATTACACCATTTAAATCGAGACAATATTTGTTTGTAGAAAAGTCAAAATACTCAATAAAAATACAAATATAATCAATTTCGTTTTAGAAAAATCACATAAAAATGTTGTTTATTTTATTTTATACTAATATTTTATTCTATGTTTTTATTTATTAAATTTGCAAAGTTATAATACCAAATATAAATGTCATGGAAATGACAAGTCTACCCTCCTGTTAGCTTTGGTTCTTCACCCAAAAGTGAACCGAACACTCGAACAGCATCCATCACTTCGTGGCTTCTTACGCAACAACGCCATTCAAACTTTGTGATTACATTCAGGTAAACTAATTACACATTAACTGTTCAAAATTTTGGTTTGATTTTCTTATTGTATACATACATGTCTAATCTAAAACCCTCCTTCTTGATACTGATATCAAGTCACAAGGTGGACATTTTCGGAACCTAGAGGATTTGATACGGGGTTTTGCAATATGATAAGAATTAATGTCATTTTCATACTGATTTTCAAAGATTTCTTAGCTATAATTTCTTTATCTGTAATTTTTTTTGTCTATAATTTTTTCTCATTATAGTTTGTGAAAATGCTGCTTCATTTTATTTTTTCTTCCCTGGATCAGTACATTCCAATTTTTTGCTGTAATTGTTCTTCAGAAATTAGTATTGTGTAGAAGTATCCAATTTTACCTTGGATCTGTTGTTGTAAGTCTTCCCAAGTATTTATGTATTTTTTTATGAAATTTTTATCATGGTTCTTGTTTATGATTTTATTGAATTTCAAGGATATTCTGCAATCAGGTGTAGGTATAGGGTTGTACTTTTGTAATATGATTGGAATATGTAGTTTCTATTTTCTTCTTTCAAGTTTTTTAAATTCTAGTAAATAAGTGGCCAAATTTTGGGCAGTAGAACTTCTGCTAGATCATATTGCTCAGTATTGCTTGTTTATCAGGAGAAAACTCAATAGTGGTTGGGCTGAAAATGATAATAATCATGAAATCTTAACCCGAGTTTAGTTAGTTGTTGTCTGGGTGAATGCTTGGGGGTTCAGACACTTTAAAATTCTCTTGCTTTTGGAACTTTTATTTTTGAGATCAGTCTTCATAATATTGGCATGTAGACTTTTATATCTATGTGCAATGAAAGAACATTGCAAGTATGTTTCCAACTTCCAAGTAGTAGAATTTTGTGTATACTTTTGGGGCCTTTTAATTGATTGTCAATTATTTGTAGCTTAGCATTGCAACTTTGGGCAGTTCTGCCTGTATTAGTTTATCTTACATTGTGTTTGTTGGGTTTTAGTTTTACCTCCCTTCTTTATGCCTCGTGATGAGGAAAAATCTGAAATAAATTATTAAATTGAGCTAGGGAAGCAATGGCATGGAGAGGACATCTTTCAAAGAACATAAGGGAGCTTAGGTTTTTGATGTGCCAGTCGTCACCTGCAAGCTCACCTGCAAGGTTATATTTATATTCACTTTTTTTTGGGGGGAAATATCACCGCTTTATTATTTACATATCTTAGTGTGATTTGATTACTTACATCTTATAGATAGGTGAGTATCAATTAATGTTGTTTTTTTCATTATCTTAGGACATTTGTGGAAAAGAACTATAAGAAACTCAAGACTTTGAACCCGAAATTGCCAATACTGATCCGTGAATGCAGTGGAGCGGAACCCCAACTATGGGCAAGATATGGTATCACCATCTAAGTCCCGTTCTTATATGTTTAATCTGAATTTGTCACCATATTATTAATAAAAATTAATTTTGACTTAGAATAATATGTAATGTAGCAAGCATATCTAGGATGAAATGAATGAAAACAAATGAAACAGTAGAATCCACACTGAACAGCCTATTACAATTAGCAATGATCTTCATTGTTGCTGATTTCTTCCTTCCATATCATGGGAGACACAATTTTTAAGAATTTGATAGATCAGATGGATTGGATAGCAGCAGAACATTCCGGTGAATGAACTGCCTCCATTTAGTTGGCACTCATGTGGTCATTTCTCCTTGCGTCCCAATTTATGTATCTTGTGATGCGTGGCCTACTTGATTAACTAGCTGTTGGTTTACTCAACACTTTGGCTGAGTAAGCTCATTCCTGCAAACTGGTTCCCAAGTTGCAAAGTGCCCTCCTTCCTATCATTTGGACATAATGTATAACCACATTTGAGAGAGAATAATTTTATGGGGTGAGTTTTACATCTTTTGAAAACTGAGATGCTCCAATTTTTGGCAAACTGTTGATATAAAACAAAATAAATTTGCATCTTCCTAGTTGCAAAATCTATCCCTGTTCTGAAATTATACATTTTTGCTCAAAGAAAAATACCATATAAACAATTGCTGAAAGAAAATACAATATTGTTTTTTTTTCTTAAATATTGATCAACAACTATAAATCCTTATCCACTATGTGGGTGTCAACTGCATGGATCAGACAGTGCAGTTACACCCTGTCATGAATCATATACGGAATCAGCTTATTTTTGCTCAGATTTTTTCCGATCACCTTATTCATAGTCTCTTTAGGTCTTTCTCTGTCCCTAACTAAGGTAGCTATCTCTCATCTTGTCTACCCTTTTGATGGGATGCTTTTCTAGTCTTTATATTTATACACTTGGAAAAGCCTTAAGTGAACAAGGTTTATATTTGGTAGGAGTCAAGAATCTTATGCAGGTTATGATTTCTTTTCTCTTGCTTTAGTATTTGCCTTGTTGATCTTCAACCTCTAGCGCTCTGTGCTGTTGGAACACATTCTAGTGGCTCGTACATACTTGTTCCAAAACAAAATTGATAATCTTAAAAAATTAGTAACATTGAAAGGTCTCCAAATATTGATTCCCTTTGCATCCTTTCAGCAATTTGATTAACAAATTTTTGCTGGGGTAAAAAATTTAAGATTACTCATTTGCAGTTTACTTTCACTGCCTTAGCCACTCATGTTCCATATTTTCCCTACTAATGTTCCCACTTTCCCATTAACTACTCCATCTTTCTTTAGTTGCTTACTGCCTTTTATTCTCACCTCTCATTATTTCTTCTTATTTTTTGCTATTGCATACTAAATTTTTGAAAATGTTTAATCGTACTAAAAGAAGACCATACACAAGGTGGTTAAAGGAGATTGATGTGTAAAAAGTCTCACTATAAATGTGATATAAGGCACAATGACATTATTTAATCCATCTAATTGACCCCACCTAGTGGATAAGACTTTGTTGTTGTTGTTGTACTAAAAGGGGATCTTGACAATAACATCCTAGTTGATATAATTACCATACATTGTCTCCTCACATTCCACCAAATTGTGCACCACAAATAAGAACTAATGAAGAGTCTGACAATTCAATACAAAGACATCTTGATACCTTGTGTGAATAATAATAATAATAATAATAATAATAATAATAATAATAATAATAATAATAACTCAGAAACGGGATAAAGATAACAAATTCCTACCATTATTTACAGATTTTGGAGGACCTTGAAGAGTGCTTAAGGATTCCACTGACATAAAATGTGTATAAGAAATAAATCCACATATTTTACGTTAATTACACTGCATATTTACTGTCATGATATCTATCATTAGTGAGCCTTTGATACTTTCTTCTAATATGATTTTTTTTAATTTTTTTTATTTTGAAATAATTATCTGCGTAGTTGATCCCTCGTTTCTTTTGTAATTTGTTGCTTTATATTAGATTTTGGTGTTGAGAAAGGAATCAAACTGGAAGGCTTGTCGGAGGCACAGATCTCCAAGGCACTTGAAGATTTGGTGAAAGCTGGAGAGTCCTTGAAAGCCTGATATTGCACCTTCTCAGCCATCTGAAATTGAATAAAGCGCTCATGCTGCACTTCTAATTGAAGATTGCATATGTAAATTGTAGTTTCTCAAAAAAGACATTTTTTTTATTATGTAAAAAACATATTTTTTTATTTTTTTAATTCTTTTATTTTTATTACTAGAAATTTACTAAATATGCAAAAATAAAAAAAAGATATTTTTTCATTGAAAAAAGATATTTCTTTTATCAACTTAATGGCACTCAAACAAGCACTAAAAAAAAAGAATTTGCATGGAACCCGTCCAGCCCACTTTTCTTTTACGTAACACATTTGATTTAAATTCATGACATCTTAAGTTCTTAACAGTAAAGAGTGTAATAGATCTCCAGTTGATCGACTTTCCTTAATTTGAATTAGCGTGTTAAGATTCTCAGTTGCATTTTGAATAAGATAATTTAAATAAAGGCTCAATTGTTTGACCTTGTGTTCTACTATACTACTATACTTTCTTATTAGCTGTATTGGGTTTCTTTTCTTTTCATTGCTTCATTTTTATGATATAATGTTTTGCTATGCTTACTGTTGGTGTTCTATTGACACGGTTTATTTGGTTGGTTCCAGGATGATGAATCATATATCTTACCTGTGCTTTTACGTTTTGATGGTCAGCCTGAAGTTGATGAGAAGGTATTTTGAGATATTGTCATAGAATGAAACATAATCATTTGTGCCCCTTTTCATTCCTTTGCAATGGTGTTTTCATGGTTATCTTTCCTACTTTTTTTAGTCCTTAAAATTTGAAAGAGCTCCCTGTTGTG
>NC_029788.2:110808106-110813550 GCF_000816755.2 Arachis ipaensis
AATTACTTATATTTATTAAAAGTTATTTTTAATTTAATTTATTAAATACAGATGTTATCATTCTTAAAAATAAAAGTTTAATTAAATTAAGCCTAAGTCTGTCTACAGGATGAACATATAGTAAAGAATTATAAGAACTTGCTTGATTGCTTTTAGGTAATATCGGGTCTAATAATTAATTATGATAATTCTATTTTTATTCACCAATTAATTGTAATGATGCATGGGCGAAGAAGATGTGTGACTCTCAATCGGATACAAAAGGGGTAAACTATACCATCAATTATTTTAATTGGTAAATTATATCATCAATTATTTTAATTTGTTTTTTTTTTTTTTATCAAAAGTTCATTATCCTCCTATTACTGCTTATAATAAAAACTAGTGCGCTATATTTAGGTTTAATTATTTTGTTAATTTATATAGTTTTGTAAAAATTTTAATTAGGTTTTTATACTTTTTTTTTTTTTAAGTGGATCTCTGCAAATTAAACCATTATTAAAAGAAGGAAGAAGAAAAAACGCGTTGCTTGTGAGAAGAAGAAAAAGTTATGTATCTTTAATTTTTTTGAGTTATTATAGCATCAGTGCTTTTAATTTCAAAACACCAGCACCTACTGCTACTGTGAATTCAATTCAAGCCAATAAATGAAGCATTAAATTTCATCTAAGCTAGGAGACAACTTTGAACCAATATTTTTACCACCTTAACTGGCTTCATGATAAATTTCTCAACAAATTATTACTGTGAAGGTAGTTGAATGGAAATAGTAATGAAGCCATCAAGAAATTAAAGTACATAGACTGTCATGCCTTTTGCAACTTGCAACGCCTTCTTTACATCATATGGTAGCCAAAAAATTGTTGTTATTAGGTTTAATTATTTTGTCAGTTTTTATAGTCATTGAATTTTTAATTAGATTTTTATATTTGTTTTCGATTGAGTTCTTATATCATATTAGATTTTGTAATTAAGTTCTTATCATAACAAAAATAATAGAGAATTAACAAAATATTCTGCTAAACAAACTGACTATGTCTAACACTTTACTGAATATTCTATATAATTTAACAGAATATTCTGTTAATTTCAACGTTTTTGTTACGGTAGAAATTTACTTACAAAATCTGATATAGTATAGGGACCTAATTTAAAATATATATATATAAGACCTAATCGAAAATTTGGTGAAATTACAGAGACCGACAGAATAATTAAACAAAAAAAAAAAGATTTACTGAGGATCAAATTCTAAACATTTTGGACACAAAACCCTTAAATCTAGGGGTGACATGGGTAGGGTAGGTTAGGGTTTGGATCCAACCCTAACTCTACCCGTAGGTTGAGATTTTTATATAAATCCAACCCTATCCTATCCGCGGGTTGAGAATATCCCAATTCTAACCCTACCCGCTCTTAACCTGCGCGTACCCGACCCTACTCGCGAGTTACAAAAAATATACAACATTATTATATAACTTGATGATAATTTAAAATAGAACTGATTTTTATGTAAAAAAAATATTAAATTATCAATTAATAATTTTCTTTTAGTGGTTAAGAATCTTTTGCATTTAGTGAGAGGTCTTTGATTCAACATCCACTTAAAACATATTTTTATATAAGTATATAACATAAACATATATAGAGTGCGGATTGGTCGGATAGGGTTGAGACTCAACCCGCACTCAACCCGACCCCACAAGAATCTTACCTGTACCCTATCCTACCCACTGCGGATCGGGTTGGCAACCCTACCCCTCGGATAGGATCGAGTTGGATGAGTACCTGCGAGTAGGATACATATTGCTACCCCTATTTAAATCGATACAAAGAGACAACATGGATGATTATATCTCTACCAAATAATGTATGCGTACCTTTTTCCTCACTTATATGTATAATCTTAATGAAAGGTTATTACATGTACAAGAAATATTTTTATTTTTTTAGTTATTAATTTTTATTATAAAATATATACATAATTAAAATTAATGAGTAAAATCACTGCAACAATGTATTTGAAAATTGGAATGTGAAAGTTTTCCATTCTCAACATATGTAATTTATCCTCCACACTCAGTGATGTCACTACAATGATGTCACCAGAATTATGTCACTTTTTGCACACATAAATTGTTACTAACTTAGTATAAATACGAAAATGTATAAAATGTTTAGTCTTTTAACAATTTACTTGTCAATGAGGTTATCACAATATTTGGGCTCAAAATAAATTTGCTCATAAATTATTATAAATGTGTGGGGTTTTCTGAAAAATGCAAATTAGGATTTTCTATGCTAAATCGTACTAAGTAGGATTAGAAGTTAAATTTTATTAAGATCCATTGATACTCGCTTCAATTTTAGTAGTTTTTTTTTTAGTATTAAATATTTAAATCGCTATAGGTAATAGGATATTATTAGGTATAAGGAAAAATATTGAGAATTAAATTTTTCAAGAAACATTTCTTAACATTTCTTTTAAATTTTGTCTTTCTCTATCCCTTAATATTTGTTTTATTAACTATTTTTTAAGCTAATTATTAGTTTAAAAAAAGTTAGCTCTCTAGCAAAATCATACATACGAATTGTCATTATTGTAATATTACACTGCATGTATATATCTATTTATATAAACGAAATTTAACAGTGGGACTAAAACTTAAATATTTATTGGAATTAAACTAAAAGAAAAATATTTATAAGGAATGAAACCAAATATTTTATAAGAACAAAAAAATTATTTAAGTATGAAAAACTGAGATATTTCATTCAAAAAAAAAAAAAATCCAAAAGATTGGTAGGAAGTAATAGAATGATGCTTCTCTAGTTCTCTTCCATATGAGGACAAAAGAAAAATAGTTAAACAAGTTTCAAGCGGACAAAAGGAAACAAGAAATGGTCATGGTTGTTAGAAGAAGGATCTAAGTCAGGAACCAGATGAATACGCGTAACAGAAGAGTAGGGAAAAACATTACTATAAGAAAAAGTAGGAGGAGTCAATAGAATATTTGTACAATAGAGGTTTATGGAGTATTAGAGATATAATCATTAGTGTTATTTTTTTCTCATTAGTTGAGGCTTTTGGGATGAGTGGTATCATGACATGATATTAGAGCTCTAGATCCAAAAGATTAAGAGTTCGATTCTTAGTGAACCCTAAAATCAGTTTAATATTTTAGAAAGATGTTTATTATTCCTAGCTAGTACTCGAATGGTTATTCTAAATAGTATGGAGGATGTTCATTGTACACATTTTACAAATAATTCATTGTCTTCTTAACGAAATCCTTACTATAATTAATAATGGGTCACTGATTTTACATTCACATATGATTATTTATATAATGACAAATTATATATATATTGAATTCTGATTTTATTATGTTTATGCTAATTGCTATGGATAATTAAGTTTATTCAAGTTTGCATAATAACTTAGAGATTAATAACTAAAATTTTTAGTTGAAAAAACAAAACTAAGATAAATTTAGTTTAAAAAATAATTTATTTACCTAATATTTTAAAGTGAAAAATAAAAATATGAATGTATAAGACAATACGTGATATATAGATCAGATTATCTTATCTGCATATTAATATTTATCTTTTAACTTCTTATTTAAAAAATATGTCATGTAATTCTTGTGCTACAGATTTTATTTTATTTTGTAAGTTTGTATTTGGTTATGTCTATGCATGTACAAACGATTTAGGGTTTAGGATTATGTTTGCATAAAGATGAAAATTCAGGTGAAATCGACTTTACGTGAAGTTGATATTTGAGAGCTGTGAGATAAAAATTTAGTCAAATTAGTCAAATCATCTTACGGCTCTCAAATATCAATTTCACGTAAAGTCGACTGCACTTGAGTTTCCACTTTACACAAAACATGTATATTTTTTTTAGAAACTCAGACGATGGTTTGAAAGATAAATTAAATTTTTATAATTTAGAGGACAATAGTGATTTACAATAATTAGTTGATTAATATAGACATAATATTGAATTATTTTTACTAGCGTTTAATAGCTGCAATTTTTGTTTAGATTATTAAAAATTTTAACCGGAACCAATTTTAGTCACTAATTTTTGTAAAATTATTTTTTGTTTTAAATTTTAAATTCTAAAATTTAAACTTTAAATTATAAATTATAAATTTTAATCTTAAATTCTAAAGTCTCAAAAAGATAAATATTTAAAAAATAATTTTACAATAAAAAATTTAATTAATATTAACAAACTAAAAATTAATTTTCTATATTTATTCATTATCAAAATGCAGATTTTCATTTTTATATATTATTTCTTTTATTTTACAATAATTAAAAAAAATTAGCATATTATTGTCTAATTCTCAATAAGATACTGATGAATATTAACGATGAACGTGCAATCCACGGTGCATACAATAATTGAATGAAAATCTAATAAACAATTTGATTTTGTTGATTTTGTTAAAATAATTGAACAAGGTAAGGTATAACTACCTATAAAAATTTTCGAAGTAATTAATAATAAAATGTAATAAGCTAAAATATATGTAATAGAAGATCATGCAATATTCCAAAGTAATAAAATTAAGATAATGTAAACGCTAGCTAGCTGTAATTATTATTAATTTAGTAGCCTTCAACCTTGCAGACGTAAACAAAACATGTGGCATATTTATTTCTTGAGAAAGTATGAGGAGCCAATGGAATATTTATACAATGTGGACAATAGAGATTTAGAGAGTATTAGAGATATAATCATTAGTGTTATCTTTTCCCATTAGCTGAAGCTTTTGGGATGAGTGGTATCATGCATGGTATTAGAGTGCTAGATCCGAAAGGTCAAGACTTTGAATCTTGGTGAACTCCAAAATTAGTTTAAATTTTTAGAAAGATGTTTATTAATTATCGCTAGTACTCGGATGGTTATTCTAGATAGTACGGGAGATGTTCATTTTGTAACTTAATAGCCCATTGTATACATTGTACAAATAATCCATTGTCTCCCTAACGGGATCCTTTCTTCTTTTATCTTAACGTCAACCTTTCACAATATATTATTTAATTTTAACTAAGTTGCATCCACACCTAGAAAATTAAATGCACACACAATATGTGCCAATATAGATAAATTGGCATTAGGCTGTGTTTGGAGAGACACACACTTGAGTCCAAAAGAACAAGAAAATTTTTAGATATCCAAGTAATAATAATGGAAGCTGTGGCACAGAAACTGGAGCAGCCTTTAATGGTGAATGATTATCATCGAAAGGAAGTGGTGTTTGGAGATGAAAAGGCTCAATCGCAGTTTACTATTAACACTAATCTTATTACTGCTGCTGATGAACTTCATGCCGGTAATAAAGCTTCTTCTAATATCTTCATCTGCTTCTTATTATTATATTATATATGCAGACCGTAAAAAATTAAGTGTAATTGTTTTTATA
>NC_029788.2:110813579-110817759 GCF_000816755.2 Arachis ipaensis
CATATATAATATAATGTATTAAGTATTTTTTTTTTTCTTTTTACCCATATTCTACCAATCCAACTAGGAAACAAAACCATAAAATTAAATCTAATAGGATGATTTTTGGGATGTCATATTCAAATTATATATCATATTATTATAGGACAAGAAGAACAAAATTTTTCTCATAAAAAATGAAAAAGAACATATAAATGAAGGATTTTTACTGTTGACAATTATTTATATACACAAACATATCATACAGTGAAAATTCAAGTGTAGTCAATTTTATGTAAAGTTGATAATTGAGAGTCAGTTAAATGATTTGACTAATTTAACGGCACTGGAATTTTCACCATATTATATATATAATATTGTTCCTGAGTTGATGAATTTTTTACTTAATTAATTTGTTCATGTAATTAATGAACAGGTTCTGCGACTGATTACAACACAAACGACTTTGGTCCAATATTAATACAAGAGGTTCTCAAAGGAACATACCACCACCACCAAGATGAGAAGGGTATTTCTGGAACAAAGGAAAAAAATTGGTTACCATTTCTGATTCTTCTTCTTCTTCTCATGAAGTGAATAATCCCCAGAAAGCATTGGAAGAAGAAGAACCAATAGGGGTAGTAATTTCAACGACGGAAGAAATAAGAGAAATATATCTGAAGAAGATATATATTATGCCACCAAACCATGAATTCTATTGCCCTAATTGTAACGTTTGCATTGAAAAAGTGGTTTTATGCAAAAGTCGAAAAGAAACAGATTCTCCACAATTTACTCAACAACAAGAACCTTCAATCAGATGCTCTGCATGCTTCGGTTTCCTCATTGAAAAGGGTACTTATTAATTATTTTCACTTTATTTTACTTCTAATTTTTGCATATAGCTGTAATAATTTAATTTTGATACACTTTTAATATGTGTATGATCATTCTAAAAAAATAAATATATATAATTTTACGATAGTATAAAAGGTTTTACAGTGTCAACGAATTAAAGTTATACATACGGGTGGAAATTTAGATAAAGTCGATTTCACGTGAAGTTGATACCTGAGATTCGTTAGATGATTTAATTGATTTGACTAAATTTTCATCCAATGACTCTCAGGTATCAACTTCACGTGAAATCCACTTCACCTGAGTTTTCACCATATATTTATCAAATTAGTCATGTGTTACTTTACACCTTTTTAATATATGGAAGGTAGGCATCAGACTTGGACATAATATATAAACTGATAACTAATAAGTATCGTAATCTTAGAAAAAAAATTATATAATTTTACCCATTGACTTAATTTATTTCTATATGCATGGTCAATTAACCTAAAAAGTCATATTCACATACATAATATTTTCGTTATGGTTGCATTTCTTTTCATTTTTCTTTTTCTGGAGGCGCTTATGATTGTTAATTTGTCGCTTAGTGTGTTATTTTCTTCTTATCTTTTGGCTATCTTATTTGTATTCGAAAGTATCNGAATGAGAAAAATCATGAGTATTTATGTATCACAACTCATGATTCAAATAAGAAAGTTATATTAGAAAAATTACCCTCACTTTCATCTGGGTTGTATTATACGAAGATTAGTGCAATTGAATCACATGCCATTATAAACCAGAAGTTTATTAGCCCAAATGAGTTCATAACTTGGCACGACCGATTGGGTCATCCGAGAACAACCATGATGAGGAAAATTATTGAAAACTCTCATGGACATTCACTAAAGAACCAGAAGATTCTTAAAACTAGTGAATTTTGTTGTGCTACGTGTTCTCAGGGAAAGTTAATTTTAAGGCCATCATCAGTAAAGATTGGATTTGAGTCCCCTGAATTCCTAGAAAGGATTCAAGGTGATATATGTGGACCTATTCATCCACCATGTGGATCTTTTAGATATTTTATGGTCTTAATAGACGCATCTTCGAGATGGTCACATGTGTGCTTATTATCTTCTCGCAACCTGGCGTTTGAGAGATTACTGGCTCAAATTATTCGATTAAAAGCACAATTTCCAGAAAATCCAATCAAAGCAATTCGTCTTGATAATGCTGGTGAATTTACTTCCCAAGCTTTTGATGCTTATTGTATGGCTAATGGAATAAGTGTTGAACATCCAGTAGCTTATGTTCACACACAAAATGGGTTAGCAGAATCACTTATTAAGTGCCTCCAATTAATTGCTAGACCCTTGCTTATGAGAACAAATCTCCCAACCTCGGTTTGGGGGCATGCAGTTTTACATGCCGCAGCACTTATTCATTTGAGGCCAACGAGTTATCATCAATTCTCTCCTATGCAATTAGCTTTTGGCCAGCAGCCAAATGTTTCCCATTTAAGAATATTTGGGTGTGCAATATATGTTCCCATTGCACCACCTAATCACACCAAAATGGGACTCCAAAGAAAATTGGGGATATATGTTGGATATGATTCTCCCTCTATAGTGAGGTATCTTGAGATACAAACTGGTGATGTGTTTAAAGCCCGGTTTGCAGATTGTCATTTTGATGAATCAAAATTTTCAACATTAGGGGGAGAGAATAAGCTTCCTGAAAAGGAACTTAATTGGAATGCATCATCATTGATGCATTTAGATCCTCGATCAGGGCAATGTGAACTAGAAGTTCAAAAGATTATACATTTGCAAAGAATAGCAAATGAATTGCCTGATGCATTTTCTGATACAAAGAGGATTACCAAGTCGTATATACCAGCGGAAAATGCTCCAATTCGAATTGATGTCCCAGTTGGACAAATTGCCACTGAAGCAAATACACGCCAGAAGCGCGGCAGGCCTGTCGGTTCCAAAGATAAAAATCCTCGAAAGAGAAAAAAGGTAAATATTCCTATGGAAAAAGACATAGTAAAGACACCTGCAGTTGTCCAAAATTCTGATATAACGCCAGAAGACGTCCAGATACCTGAAAATTGTGAAAATGACGAGATCTCGATAAATTATGTCTTTACAGGAGAGAAATGGGACCGAAATAAGACAATTGTCAATGAAATATTTGCATATAATGTGGCATTAGATATCATGCATGAAAGTAAGGATCTTGAGCCAAGATCAGTCGAAGAATGTCGACAAAGGAATGATTGGCCAAAATGGAAAGAAGCCATGAAGGCTGAATTAGACTCACTTGCAAAACGTGAAGTCTTTGGACCTGTAGTCCGTACACCTGAAGATGTAAAACCTGTTGGATATAAGTGGGTATTTGTGAGAAAACGAAATGAGAAAATGAAGTTGTGCGCTATAAAGCCCGACTTGTGGCACAAGGTTTTTCACAAAGGCCCGGTATAGATTATGAAGAAACGTATTCCCCTGTAGTAGATGCGATAACATTGCGATATTTGGTCAGTTTATCTGCATATCATAAACTGCATATGCATTTAATGGATGTGGTAACAGCCTATTTATACGGCTCATTAGATCGGGATATCTATATGAAAGTCCCTGAAGGACTAAAGATATCTAAACCATCTAGTGAATATTCGCAAGGGTTATACTCAGTCAAATTGCAAAGATCTTTATATGGTCTAAAGCAATCTGGACGAATGTGGTATAATCGTCTTACTGAGTATCTGGCCAAAAACGGATTCAAGAATGATGATATCTGCCCATGTGTTTTCATAAAGAAAACTACATCTGGGTTTATTATAATTGCTGTGTACGTTGATGATTTAAATATCATTGGGACTCCTGAAGAGATTCCAACAATTATAAAAACTTTAAAAGAAGAGTTTGAGATGAAAGATCTTAGAAGAACTAAATTTTGTCTCGGCCTGCAGATCGAGCATATAAAAAGTGGGATTTTTATTCATCAAACAACATACAGAGAAAAGATCTTGAAGAGATTTTATATGGATAAGTCACATCCATTAAGTACACCAATGATCGTAAGATCTTTGGATGTGGAAAAGGATCAATTCCGTCCCAAAGAAGAGAATGAAGATATCCTTGGTCCTGAAGTACCATATCTTAGTGCCATTGGAGCACTAATGTATCTTGCTAATAATACACGACCCGATATATCATTTGCTGTGAATTTACTAGCAAGATATAGTTCCTCTCCATCCAGAAGACATTGGAGTGGAATCAAACAAATCTTTCGATATCTTCATGGGACGGTTGATATGGGATTGTTTTATCCCTATGGATCCAAGTCACAACTAGTT
>NC_029788.2:110818014-110819879 GCF_000816755.2 Arachis ipaensis
TGATCCAATATATTCTGTCATCATGTGGACTTATTGATCATAAGATAGCTTCAACTATCCTGTTGAAGATAATGCAGCATGTATTGCTCAACTTAAAAGCGGATACATCAAAGGCGATAGAACAAAGCATATTTCTCCCAAATTCTTCTTCACTCATGACCTTCAAAATCAAGGGACAATTGATGTCCAACAGATCCGTTCAAGTGACAATCTGGCAGATTTATTCACAAAGTCACTCCCGAAATCCTCCTTTAAAAGACTGGTACATGAGATTGGGATGCGCCGATTTCGAAACATTAAATAATGTCAGCAAGAGGGGGAGACTGTACTCTTTTTTCCTTGGTCAAGTTTTTTTTCCCATTGGGTTTTTCTTAACAAGGTTTTTAATGAGGCAGTCCCCATCACAAAGGATATTGTACTCTTTTTCCTTCACTAAGGTTTTTTTTCCCACTGAATTTTTCTTTAGTAAGGTTTTAACGAGGCAATAATCCGAAATGGTCATCCAAGGGGGAGTGTTGTGATAAACACAATAGATATGGATGCCCATTAATATCATGGCTGGATGACTCAGTTCTCATTTTACCAAGAAAGAATGTACATTAATAAAGGTTAAAAATTTTCCTTCATTATGCCTATAAAAGGAGGTTAAGCCTCCGTCAATACTACACACAGCAATAACAAATACTTCTCTTTCTCTTTCTCTTTATAACAATAAAATTATCTTCTCTCTTTATACACTATTAATAATTTCTCTTTATCTATCTTTATGTTACTGCATATAAATATATAAAGTATTTTATCAAATTACTTATATTAATATTAGAGTCTTCTATTTACATTTTATTTTATATTACCTCTTCTTTATTTATTTATTTAGTTATTTTATAACAGTAACTTATTTCTTTCATCCAACCAGTTTAATTATTATTTAATTGATCAATTAAATAAACGATGTAAAAATCATTATCATTATTAGAATATTAGTTGTTTGTAGGGCTGTCAAACGGGCTAGTCCGGCCCATTTAGGCCCGACCCGTTAAGCCCGTGGGTTAAACGAGCTGGCCCGTTTAAGCCCACTTTATTCGCGGGCCAGAATTTTCTAGCCCGGACCATTTATGGTCAGCCCGATGGGTTAAACGGGCCAGCCCGTTTATCATTTTATTTTATTTTTTGAAAAATATTTTGACAAAAAATACCACTTTTAAGTCAAAAATCATTAAAAATAATTTTTTTTAGTTGATGGGTCAGATTTTCGGATCGAATCGGGAGAAATATTAGCTAAAAGTGCTACTTTTTTTTAAAAAATATAAAAAAAAAAAAATAAACGGGCCACCCGTTTAGCCTGCGGGCTAGCACGTTTAACCCGTCATTTTTTTCGGGTTAATCGGGCTCAGCCCGTTTAGTCCAAAATTTAAACGGGCTTAATTTTAGAGGAAAAGCCCGCCTATTTAAACGGGTAAACGAACTGGCCCGATGGGTTTAGCCCATTTTGACGGCCCTAGTTGTTTGTGGAGTAGTAGCAAGTGGTAAACAGCTGGACTTTTGGTTATAATAAGGACATAATAAGTTTGAATATTAAGAAGCATACTTATTGATTTAAGGGATAACAACTTTGAAAAGTTCTTCCCCTAAGACTGCAAGAATAGTGTATAGGTCTGATAATTTTATTATTTTTCGTCCAAATTATTATTGTCCATTTTACAAAGCTACTCTTATATTATTTGACAATGGCGTCTTATATATGATGATAAACAAAAACCTATTTAATTTCATTAACATGATAATTAATTTAAGGGTATAATTGACTACTTAATAATAAATTATTCTACATCAGATAATTTAAAACAAAATAAATACAAAATAAT
>NC_029788.2:110820843-110822606 GCF_000816755.2 Arachis ipaensis
TTTCACTTTATATTTAATTAGCTTGCATATAACATTCTCTCTAAAAATGTTTATAATACGTGTTTAGAAGAATATTTTCGTCATTTTAGAATAAAAAAGAGTTTATATTAAAAATGATGAAAATAACAAAAATAACGAAAATATCCTTTTGAACACTAATAAATTTATATTAAAATTATGTATGAAGAACTATGTTTTGATTGATCAGGGCCAACTCCAACTCCAACTCCAAAGCCAAACCCAGAAAAAGTTATAACTATTGTTCCAAATGTACCAAGAGGAGGAATAGAGGAGGGTGAGATTATAGCAACTAGAAGAAGGAATAAAGGGTGGGAAGTTCTTAAGAGCTTTGTATATGGTGGTTTGGCTGAATTATTAGCAAGTCTTAGTCTTGTCACTTCTTCAGCCAGTGCTGATGCTAACACATGTATGTACTCATCATCTAATATGTATGCATGCATTCACAGTAACAGCTATGTTACATACTTCACAACAGTGTTGTATTATGTTACCTCTGGAGTGTTGGCATCTGTGCTTACTTATGTTGCTGGTGCACTTGTGAAGAGGCTTGTGGAACAACTTGGCTGGTTTGACACTCACCCTACTATAAATGCCATGTCCTTTCCTATAGGCAAGAATCAAGGAATGAGTTACTACTAGTTTTTTTTTTTTGGATGTCTTTGGATTATATCTTTGAGGGATAAAGATCTTCGGAAGTGAAGAGGTTGGAAAAATAGGAAAGTGAGGAGTTAATCACTTTTAAAAGTTACACATTTCATAAAGTGAAGAGGTTGGAATACACATTTCATAAAAGTTATAAAATTAAGGGTGATTAACCTTTTATTTTACTATTTTACCAACTTTATCGCTCTAGAGTATCTAAATTTATCTGTGACGGAAATAACGACAAAAAATTGTTTGGTTATAAGATGGGAATTTCTGTTTTAAAATGATGTTTTATATTGATTGTACGTAGTAAAATAGTTTTTGAAATTTTAACTGTATTGATTAAGTTTTTGAGATTGACAAAATGTATTATGTTAGTCTCTTAATTCTTTTTTATCAAGTGATTCATTACGCCATTTAAAAATTACTGTGGTATATTTTTTTCTATATCAAAAAAATAATTGATATAATTAGAATCTTAAATAATATTTTAGTATATGTGATTAATCTCAAATTATTTTGGAACATAACTCTAAGATGGGATATAAAAATTTTTTCTTCTATACTTGCTAAAAGTGGGGAAAAAATTATATTTATCTTTTTTGTCTTTGTATTAGAAAAAGAATCCAAAGTTCCAAACATAGCTTAGGAGTTGTTTTTATTGGACAATTTGTTCTCTTGTTCTAGCTTGCTTCATTTGTTGAATTGGAACATTCATGGTTAATTTTGAATTTTCCTCCCCTCCCAAAAGTTTTTGAAGTATGGTGTATGTCTAATGTAATAATGTTGTTTAGTATTGTATCTGTTGGCATATAATAATGGTGGTTTTCTACCTTAGTACATGATTTGAAACTTTAAATTATCAACAATAATGTTATTTGAATGCATGCATTCTTTTTATTTAAATATAAAACATCTCACTCATGAAAGAAAAAGAATTTAAATTAAACGGTTGGTCTTATAACTTTATTAAATTTATAATTAGAATCAACAATAATGAATGCATGCATTCTTTTTATTTAAATATAAAACATCTCACTCATGAAAGAAAAAGAATTTAAATTAAACGGTTGGTCTTTGGTCTTTATTAAATTTAT
>NC_029788.2:110835854-110843926 GCF_000816755.2 Arachis ipaensis
TTTGTTAAAGTTATAAGGACCGGTAGAATAATTAAATAAAAAAAAATGTCTTGTTTCTCCATCGTTTAGAAGGGAGGAAAAAAGTTTATCATCAAATCCACAAATAAGGGTGGGCATAGTTTGGATTTTTATAAATCCAAACTGGATCCACTTCATTATGGTTCATGAAACCAAACCAGAACTAGATTGAAGAGAGAAATCAATTTTAAACTGGTTTAAAAAAATAAAAACCAATTTTAAACCGGTTTTAGAATTTAAATTTGATTTTATTTATAAACCGGTTTTAAATCCGATTTTACTTATAAACCAATTTTAAATTTGTTTTTTTAATCCAAATCTAAATTTTGGTTTTTTTAAATCCAGTTTTAAAATTAGATTTTTTGTTAAAAAATCCAGTTTTAAAACCAATTTTTTAAAACCAGTTTCTTCAACCAAAAATTCAATTTTAAAACTAGTTTTGAAAAATTCAATTTTCAAACAAGATATTTTAACAAAAAATCCACTTTTAAAACCAGTTTTTAGAAATTCAATTTTCAAACCATAATTTTTTTAAAAGTAAAATTAATACTAAAGTCATTTTAAAGTGTATAGGTTCATTACAATTAGAATTTCGTTCTTTATAAATCTAATGACAATAGTTCATCTATATAACATTTAATCATTCTCAAAACATCAAAAGAATACCACTAAAAAATCTCTCTAAAATAACAACCATAAAGTATCAAAAGATGCCAAGTTGACAACAAAATCATCAAATAACCACAACCTTTGAGAAAAATATATCTGCAGATAACAAAATATACCTTTGTCATTTTTAAACAAATCTTTGAATAAAAGTATTAAACCACATGAGAATATTAAGCATATCTAGTCATCATCAAGATTATCAATTGATGCCCCCATGGAACAAGCACTATCATTAGAGAAAAATATATCTGTCAAAGGAATCAAATTAATTATCAAGTCTATATTCAATGACTTTTAATTAGTAACTAATAACTAAATTCTAAAATATAAAATGACAAAAACAAAAATAAAATAAAATGGGATGAAATATGAAAAAAATTCTATACCTTGATCAACTTGTTGAAGAACTTCACCATCATCATCTAAAGCAGAGAAAAGATTTTTCTTAAGCCAATCTCCTGTGCAGACTAAGGCCTTTACCATTCTAGGTGTTAAAGAACTGTAGTATGGATCGATGACTCTTCCTCCAGTACTAAATGCAGACTCCGAAGCTACCGAAGAAACAGGTACAGCCAATACCTCACGAGCCATATTTTCAATAATTGAAAATCGGGTTGAGTTGACCTTCCACCAGTTTAGTATATCAAACTTATGGGAGTATGGCTCGCATTCTTCTTGTAAATATCTATCAAGTTCAGATCTTGTATTTGTTCTATGACCGGTTGCTTGCAGAAAAAAACTCATGCCATGAAGATCGGTATTAATGTTGTTGGCTTGAACTTCGGTATTGCTGATAAAGTAACTTTATGCACTTGGACAACTTTGACTTCAATTCGCCTCCTTTTTCTTCTCCAAATAAGTAATCAAAGAAATAATTGACATACTCAATCTTTTGCATTGGATTAAGTACGATAGCAATCAATAACAACATATTCACCGAATCAGACTAGCCCCAATGATGCGTGAGCATCTTTCTTATCTTTTCCTAGTGAATTTGCACTTAAATTGTTGAGTTTAATCAAGAATTAATTATCTTTTAGCCACTATGGATGCTACTTTGAGTCTTATGCAATTCTGCTTATTTTAGGTAGCATTCAGCTGGATTTGATGGAGTTTCTGTAGCACAAAAATTAAAGGAGAAAACCAGCGAGGAGCGACGCGTGCGCGTACTTGACGTGTGCGCGTGATTTGGAGCTTTCCATGGCGACGCGTGCGCGTGGCTGGCGCGTACGCGTGATTTGAAGATTTGCACGCCGACGCGTGCGCGTACTTGACGCGTACGCGTGACACGCGAAAAAGACTATAGATGCGTACGCGTGACTGATGCGTACGCGTGACATGTGTCACGTGCAGAAAATGCTAGGGGCAATTTTTGGGCTGTTTTTGACCCATTTTCAGCCCAGAAAGCACAGATTAGAGGCTGCAAAGTGAAGGAATCAAGTGGTCCCCATCCATCAATTGAAGACTTGCTGATTGCCATAATTAATTCTTGTTTAAATTTGAATTTTATTTTAAAATAGGAAAAGATATTAGTTAGTTTTAAAAATTAGATTTTAAATTAATTAGGATTAGATATAAAAGAGAAAAGAACTTCTCTTCTAGGATTCTATTCCACATTATTTAACTTTTCATTCCACCTCAGTCCAATTTACAGTTTACCTGAATCTTTATTTTCTCTCTGAACCATGAGCAACTAAACCTCCATTGTTAAGGTTAGGAGCTCTATCTATTGTATGGATTGATACTATTATTTTTCTATTTTAATTCATGCACTGATTTATATTTCAAGAATTGTTTTCGTTCTTTATCTTATGAATTTGGGTGGAACAGAAGTATGACCCTCTTTCTAATTGAGTTCTTGTATAACTTGGAAAAGCTCTTTACTTGAATAATAGCTTGAAAACATATTCTCCTAAATTTCTAATTATCTGGACTTAACGTGATACGTGACATATAATCCTCTTATATTTGGGTAATTAGGATTTTTGTGGCATATAAACTAGAAATTAAACTTCACCATCTAATTGGAATTAAGTGACCAAGGAATTGGCGGTTGATAAATTTTAGAGGAGACTAGAATGGTCTAAGGAATTAGGGTCTAGTCACATATAGTTTGCCATGAATTAAATCTTGCATGATTAAAATAGTTAGTAAGAAAAGTCAATCCGGAAAATAGATATCTCTAAAGCCTTAACTGTTTTCTCCCATATTATTTACATCAATTTACTGCTTGCGTTCTGTTTTCCTAAATTTACTGTTTAATACTTTTGAACACCAAAACACTCTTTTCTATTTGTCTAACTAAGTAAATCATTTAACCATTGTTGCTTAGTCCATCAATCCTCGTGGGATCGACCCTCACTCACCTGAGGTATTACTTGGTACGACCCGGTGCACTTGCTGGTTAGTTTGTGGGTTATAAATTTCGCACCATCCAATACTTCTCATACTTAACCCTCATCCTTTCTGCCATTGACATAGTACTAAAATCAACAGAATCACAAGAATGACGAATAAATCGTCCAATTACAAATACGTCCTTCATATACATATCACTGGTAACATATAAGGTACCAGAAACACGTATAGTGACATTACTGAACACTCGCGAAAATGATACAATAGACTCAGCATACTTCCAGTCTGAATCAGAAGGAACACCTCTCCCTTTTCCTCAATTCATCTCTCCTATATAGGTATTATCTTTCAAAGCAAGCAACTCAAATGTTTTGCGATGCTTCAAAGCTACCTCTAACATTTGATAGGTAGAGTTCCACCTAGTCTCAACATCCATGTAAGGTAAGTCTTTATATTGGATTTTTTCTAGTTCAACACACTTTTGAAACCTACTAGCTCTAGATGGAGAAGATCTAACTTATTTTACTGCACTATGAATTCTCAAGACTGATTCATCAATCTCTTTCAACCATTTTTTTACAATTAAGTTTATAATATGTGCACAACACCTCATATGAATAAATTCCCCATTTAAAATAATGTTATTCCAAGAATTCAATCGCTACTTCAGATATTTAATTGCAACATCATTAGACGAGGCATTATCAATTGTCACACTAAATACCCGATTCAAATTCCAATTATTTAAACAAGATTCAATTGTTGCTCCTATAACCTCTCCTGAATGACTTGTCACTTGACAAAAATTAAGTATTTTTTTTTATGTAATTTCCAATTCAAATCAACAAAGTGTGTTGTCAAACTCATATAAGTAAAATTTTGAATTGAAGTCCAAGTGTCAGTGGTTAGACATACTCTACCACAATTTGCCGAGAGAAAATCTTGCAACTTCATCTTCTCTTCAGCATAAAGAGCTCCAATGTCACGTGCTAATGTAGTCTGTGAAGGAACTTTGAATCTTGCTTGTAGGGCATGCACAAATATTCGAAATTTTGGACTTTCAACGAAACAAAATGGTAGCTCTTCCCTAATAAATATTTTCACAAGTGCCCTTCGAGCCTCCTCTTTGTCAAATTTGGAAGCACCGGGTGAATTTAAAACACTACGCTCATCTATAGTCGGTGTGGTCGTTATTTTTCTTCTTTTGTTCGAATCATTATTAGGATTTTGCTTGCATCTTCTCAAATGATCACCCATTGAGCTGGTTCTATTTCCATATTGTATTAAGCTACCACAATATTTGCATTTAGCCTTCTTCTCAGTAGCATTCTCTACATCAAAATGATCCCAGACAGCTGACCGATTCTTACGAACACCTGACGGTGGAGAAGATAGTTGAGTGCTAATGGACATCCCTGCTACTTCAATATTACTGTTTTCTGTCATCTTGCTCTGCATATAAAGCACGGTGTACATAACTCAAAATTTGGTGCCAAACATGCTAAAATTAACACAAACTAATCCAAAAAAATAGCAGCCAATAAAACTTCAGCATGATTCATAAACTAATCCATGTTCATATATCTCGCAAAGAAAACACGGCCCAAAGAATGACAACGGCAAACAAGAAAGGAGAAAACCGAAGGAGAAAATGCCACAGTTGAAGGAGAAGCGCAACGCCACAGTTGATTTGTGCGTAGTGTGAACTGTGAACTGGTTCACCGAATTAGAATTTTTCCAAATTTAGATCCTAATTCGAATTTGGATCCAGATCTGGATTTAAGTTGGTTAAGTGTTTTGGATTAAAAAACTAAACTATAAAATTGATGCAATGTGGTTTGAATTTTTTTTTTAAAAACTTGTTTTTTTAAAATAGTTTGGTTTTGATTGGGTTTAAAATCCAAGATTTGGATTTTTTTGCCCAACCCTATCCACAAATGCCTGAAGGTTCATGAATTTGTTATAACAGGCAAGCTATGTATGTTTGTTTGTGTGTGTGGCATGAATAAAATTTGCGTTCACTACTAGAAATAGAAATGGAGTGAGTTGATAATTTCTTTTTCTCTGTTTTAAGGTGAAACTAGATAAAATATTAGAAGAGGTCAAAAATATTTACACAATAAAATAAGATTAAAGTAAAATTTTAAGAAAGACTAAATCAAACTTTACATATAAGTTACATGTAAAAGATTAAAATTAGAGAGGTTATTGCCCCCTTTTCTACAATGTAGCTCCGCCCTACTCAGTTTTTGGTAAGAGTAGTAACACTAATGACTAATGTAACAAAAGGAGTTTAAATTGGTTACGTTAGTTATGTTATAGGATGGTTAGTTAGTGTTAGTTGCTTGCCATATCAGATTTTGTTAGGCCCGTCCACCATAATATATTAGCTGCTACCTCTACATTATAACTCTTGACAGTTCTTTTTTAGTGTTTGTGAAATATGAGAGAAAATTATCTTATGTTATGTAAGTGATTTATGTGAGTAAGGAATCTTTGAGCTAAGAAATTATGGATTTTAACTCAAGATTTGGTATTTGTTGTGAGATGTGAGAAAATTTTTACATAATTGTTTGTTCATAAAATTTGTTAGACAAACACTTTTAATATTGTGTAACATATTTTTGAATTAGATAAAAAATTGATTATAGTTATTAAATTTTTTTTATATTTATTCATTTATAAGTTCAAAATAATTGGAGTTTCATTGAACTAAATTGTCAAAAAAATGTCAATATAACTCTTAATATAAGAGATTAACTAGTACTATCTAAAATCTATCCATGTATAAATTATAAGGTGTTTGCTAAAAACACAAATGCAAAAACTGCAAAAGAAGTATGAATTCTTTAAAGTTATCGTACAAAGGGATATAGCACAAAAAAGAGTTGCATTCACTAAGATAGAATATAAAAGATGTATATTTTAGAGGAAAGTAAAAAAGGGTTAAATATAGTGGAACTTGTAAATCACTTATTATTCTTGATGACTATTTCTTGAATGTTAATTTGGAGGCCAACTACTACTAGTTACAGGCCAAGATGCAAAATTGCAAAGTAACAGGAGATCCAGAACTTCAATTTAAAAGAATATTGGAACAAAATAAAAAATAAGCAGGAAAAAAAAGGTTCATTGAAGAATAGATACACAAGTATAATAAAAATTTGAAATGCCTCATTCACAAGTCCTCTTGCACTATATTGTCCTCCTACAAGAGCGAGAGTGTTACTTGATACCATTACTGCCACTAATATTATTTAATTTCAGTTAGTTGTATAGTTGGTAAGCTGTACAGAGTTAGTTAGTGAGATATACAGAGTTAGTTAGCGTGTAGTTCTAAATAGATAGTCATAAAGTTTGTATTCTTTGAGACTCTTCATTAATACAAGTTTCATTACCTAATTTCTTCTCTCTTTCTCTGATCATGTGTTCTTCTCCAATCTCACATACAATTTAACATGGTGCGGTGAGCGTGGACGGAGGAACATGGATATTATAGATTAAAGAATAGGTAGCTTGTTCTCTGATTCACGATCATTTGGCGTGATTTGAGAAAATATGAAGAGTCCAATTTCACAGATAACGCAATTTCTCTGTTCTTCTCTGCCTTCCTCGATAAGATCTAAAACTCTCTTCTTCGATTGATCTCCTCTCATTCTTCATTTCTTCGTCTATTTTCTTTTTTTTTCTCTCTCGAACTCGCACAACAGTGTTTGATGAGAGCTTCGTTAATTCACCTTTCTTCACGGTGACGTAACAAAGTGTTCCATCAACGAGATTGAGAGAGAAAGGTTACGAGCCAATTGGTGAAAGTCGCACTTATGGCTGAGAAATCAGGAAGCGGATCTGGATCTAGAGGTGTTGGTATGATGGATGCTCAGCAGTTTGCGGCATTCTTCAGTCAAGTTGTGCAGATCCACAGTCATCTCAACAAGACGAATCCGAATCAAGATCTTTCAAGTCCTTACTACATTTTGCCGTCTGAAAATCCAGGTATACCTATCACCAATGTCACACTCACTGGTTCGAATTATAGTGCATGGAGCAAAGCTATGATGAATGCACTTTATTCTAAAAACAAATTCAAATTTGTTGATGGTACAATTTTGAAGCCTGAGAGAATGGATCTGAATTTTAAGGCATGGCAACGATGCAACACGTATGTAGTTTCCTGGATTAATCTCTCCCTGAGCCCTGACATATATCAAAGTGTTTTATGGAATAATGTAGCTTATGATTTGTGGAACGATCTTAAACATCGATATTACCAAGGGGGCAGGTTTAGAGTAGCCGAGTTTGATGGTTATCATTGGATAAGAGAAGGGGGGTTGAATCTTAGCCCATTTTTTTGCTGAGTAACACTTGCTACCTTTTAGAATGCTTTTAGGAGATATTTATGCTTTTTGTCTTGTCACTAGTCAAGAGACATTTTCTTTTTGTCTCGTAACTGGTCAGGAGATATTTTTCAATTTTGTCTCCTACACATCAGAAACATAAATGGAGTAGAAGAGAAAGAGAGAATCACACCAAGAAGTATCCTAGTTCAGCTACTAGGTGCAATGCAGCCTACATCTAGTCTCCATTACAACAGTGATGAAATTTCACTATAATCATCTGATTACAAACACCAATTCTCCCTAGGAACTACCCTTCCTATCTGGGACAAGTCCAGAAACTATTTCCAACACTAAACTTGACTTGGTCACCTACCAAGTTTTCAACTGCTAAGTGCTAACCCAACTTGCAAGGGGATTCCACAGAATCATGATACACAACAAATCATAGTTGTCAGAACCGAACTGGTAATCGAACCGGTCAAGTCACTGGGTCACTGGATTACTGGTTTAACCGGTGGGTCACTAGTTGAACTGGTTGACTCGGTACTATGCAAATAAAAAATAAAAATAGTAAAAAATTTAAAATTATAATTTAAAATACATATTTTTAATAATATTTTAAGAATATCAAGCTATTCTAAAATAATATGGACCAGAAACAATAAGTATTTTGATATTTTTACTCTATAA
>NC_029788.2:110843951-110855228 GCF_000816755.2 Arachis ipaensis
ATTATATACTACAAGTATTTATTAAAAAATAATACTAATAGATATTATATAATTATGAAAAAAATAAATGAGTTTATAATTATTGTTAAATAAAAATATAATTAATTTAAGAATAAGTGAATTTATAAATAAATTTAAAATAGATTAGGTAGGAGAAAATTATTTGATAGAATATATATATATATATATTTGCATTAGTATTAATGAAAATCAACACAGCCTGGTGGCTATGACTAATGTTACGTTTCCAAGAGGGGAGGGGTTTGAACCCCAGTTTTAACATTTTGTTAAAATTTAACCCTTAACCGGTTCGGTTAGACCGAACATTACCGAATTTGACCGGTTTTTACCGGTTCGCATCGGATTTAGCCGGTTCTTATCGGTTTTCAACCTTATGAGGTCCAAATATCGGACCGGACCGGTAGAGGATCCGGCTCACCAATTTTTTTGTTGAACCGGTTGGTCCGGTCCGGTTTTGATAACACTGCAACAAATAGATGTACAAAGGACCTCTAAGACACCTATGGCTTTTTCTTTAATTTTGTACACTCTACCTTTTTTCCTCTCACTGGCTTTTTCTTACAAACCTCACACTGTTTGCCTTTTTTTACCATGAGACTCAGACAGACAAAACTAGAGAAAAGAAAACAAAATGTAACACATTGAAGGAGAAGAACTTCTGTTAGCTTAGGTAGCTATGAGAACTCTGTGCTTACTCTCCTTGTCTCAAGCCTTGGCCGTTCACCCTTATTATAGAAGGGGAAGCTTCCAAGGTTGAAACGGTTCAACCGAGCCAACTTCTTCTTCTTCAACACCAAAACCGGTTCGGACAGAGAGAAGAGAGAGAGAAAACCAAAAGCAAATCAACATGCATGTACCTCTCTCTCATGCCTTTTCATCAAGCTTTATCAATCTGAGCCTTCCATCTTGACTTTGTCCCCAAGAAAGATTTCTGACCCTTGATAAACTCTTGATCCTTGATAGCTCCATCTGTTCCATTTTTGCTTCCTCCTCCACGTAGCCTCTGTAGCTACCTTCTGTGATGGATGAACAAAAGTAGAAACGAGCTTCCTCTCAGGGATCTTCTTCTTTGACTGAGGCCGATTGCTACTACTTTTGGCATGGAGATCTTGAAGCTTCTTCTCCACATCTTGCCTTTTGTGGAAAAGATCCTAGCCACGCCATGCCTTGGATCTTCTTTTTGCTAAGGCCATCATCACCTTAGCCTTCTGCTTGTTCATAGTTTCTCTGCTTCTTCCTCTGATTACTTGCTTCTACAATCTTCTTCCCTGACAGTGAAGTGACCGAAACAAAAGAGAGGAGAGAGAAGAGAGAAAAGCTTTCAATGGAAGTAAAGAGATGATAAAATGAGTTAATTTTTCACTTTTTTTCCCCTATGCATTGTAACGTGTGAACTCTTAATTGCCATCAAATCAATTTTGAACTTTCTCTTTCTTGTTACTAATGCAATTAAACCAAGTTAATTAAATTTGAATTCCATCAAAGAGGGGAGTGGGTAACCGAACCAAACGAGCTCCATTTCCTTTCTTTCCTTTTTAATTTTGGACTAAGCAATTTGTTGGATCTAAAGGAAATATTTTTGGGCTTCAAATTGGTTTTTCTGGCCCACTTAATACAAGAATAGTTCAGGCCCAATGCTTAGAAAATTTTTGTACCAAAGGGTGAATATTTTCTCAACATATTGGACTTTATGTTGCCCAAAAAATCTGCACACAAAACAGAAATTATTAAACAAATAATTTTGAAGCCAAAATTGAATTAATAATTTCTAATTAATATTTTTAACAATGTTTAGTCATCACAATAATTTGAAATTTTCCAAACTCATCAATCTCCCCATTGATGACAAACATTATTAAAAAATGAATTGAAAGAGGTTTAAGGATTAAGAGAACTCCCTTGAAGATTTGAATCCTCCCCCTTTCCTATTATCACATAGCTCCCGCTTAATGTATGCATTTTCTCAGTGGAAGCAGTACCTATAAAATGCTTGAACGATTCCAACAGATTTAATATATTCAACACATGGAACCTTTCAAGCAAAGAATATGAGCAATAAATCAAGACATAACATTTTGTTGTCCTTCAGATAACATGATGCTCAAAAATATTTTGTTAACAACAGAGTATGATTGAGTACGTTCAGAGTACATAAAAAATCAAGACTCATCATACTATATATTCAAGTAATTCCTGCTAATAATATTTCCTGCCAAACATTTCATTCAAGCAAGAATATCCAGCATCATAAAGAAAATAAAAAATTGGCAGGCAATAATCATTAGAAAACTGATATCAGAGTATTATTAGATTAGCCTCTTTATCTACTTTTCTTTCCCTTTTGTCATCACGAGAGGAACCTGCAAAATAGTTAGAAAACCAGCATGATGAATATACAGAATATTTGATTAATAAACAAAACAAAATAGTTCAAAGTAGCCGAGTACAGTTATCCAACTGTTCACAAGACACTAAAACAAAAGAACAATTAAAAGAACAGCCACTGTTTGAAGCAATGAGAAAATTTGAGAGTGCAAGGCACAGAATTCTCAAAGCTTCCTGAGCTAATAGTTTCTCTTCTCCTTCAATGTATTCTATTTTGTATTTTTTCTGTTTAATTTTGTCATGTCTTGAGTCTCATGGAAAAAGGCAAACAGTGAGGTTTGTATGAAAAAGCCATAGAGCGGAAAAAGGCAGAGAGTGCAAAATTAAAAGAAAAAGCCATAGATGTCTTAGAGTTCCTTTGTTCATCTATGTTGTGTTTCATGATTCTGTGGGAATCCCCTTGTAAGTTGGGTTAGCACTGTACAGTTTGTAATCAAGTTGATTATAGTAAAATTCCATCATTATTGTGATGGAGACTGGATGTAGGCTGCACTGCACTTAGCAGCTGAACCAGGATATATCTGGGTGTAATCTTCCTCTCCTCTCCACTTCATTTCTGTTTCTGCTACACAGGAGTAAAAACCAAAATAATCTCGTGCCAAGTGATGAGACAAAAAGAAAAGTCTCGTGGCTAGGGACGAGACAAAAGAAAAAGTCTCGTGTGCAGTGATGAGATAAAAAGACTAAAAGTTTCCAAAATTGGTCTAACAAGTCAGCAAGTGTTATCAAGCAAAAAGGGGGCTAAGATTCAACCCCCCTTCTCTTAGCCACTGAAACCATCAATTGGTATCAGAGCTTGGTCTCAAAGAGATCAAGCTTTGCAGCTTGGAGTAAAGATCCTCATGGCAGAAAACAGTGGCGCAAATGTGGTGTCCTATAATCTAACTAAAGGTCAATCAAGCAACAGACCTCCTCTTTTCAATGGGAAAAATTATACCTATTGGAAAAATTATATCTTGGAAGGTCCTAAATTTCCAACTATCACAAGTGCTCAAGGAGTAATTTCTCTTAAACCAGAAGCAAGTTGGACCGAGGAAGATAGGAAGAAGGTAGAACTAAATGCCAAGGCAGTAAACCTGCTCAACTGTGCTATCAGCTTTGAGGAGTACCGACGGGTATCACGATGCACAACGGCAAAGGAAATCTGGGACAAGCTACAAATCACACATGAAGGAACCACCATTGTAAAGAAGACTCGGACAGACATGTTGAGCAGAGAATATGAAATGTTTGCAATGAAGGAAGGAGAGTCCATTGATGAACTGTTTGAACGGTTTAACTCCATCATTGTTGGCTTAGATGCTCTGGAAATTACACATTCTGAATCTGTGCTAGTGAGAAGAGTGTTGAGAAGTCTTACAAAAGAGTGGAAAACAAAAGCTTTAATTATTTCTGAGAGCAGTAGCTTAGATTCCATGACATATGATGATTTGAGAGGAAATCTTCTTGCTTTTGAAAACTCCTATTTGAAAAAAGATTCAAAAAAGAAAGGAATTGCTTTTTCTTCTGTGACTAACCCTCTGGATGGTGAATCCAGTGATAACTCTTCTGAAAATGAGTTTGTGTTGTTTGTAAAAAAATTCAGGAAAATAGTGAAACTCAAAAGCAAAGGCAGCAGCTCAAGGAAGATGAAGAAAGATCTCAGCAAAGTGACTTGTTACAACTGCAAGGAAATAGGTCATTTCAAATCTGATTATCCCAAGTTAAAGAAGGAGGAAAAGCCGAAAAAGGGAAAGAAAAAGGGACTGATGGCTTCATGGGAAGATTTGGAAAATGACTCAGATGATGATGATGAAGAATCAGAGACCAAATCACAACAATGTCTTATGGTAGATCACGTAAATCAGGTAGTCTTTCATAACCCTAACACTGAAGATCTTCATCTTATGATAGACCACCTTTCTGAAAAAATAAGATGCTTTCTGCTGGAAAATCAAGAACTTGAACAACAAATCACCATTCTTAAGGCTGAAAACAGTTTTCTAAAAGAAAAAGTGAGAGAGGCCGAAACTGCTTGTGACCTTGTTGAAGAGAATAAGCAGTTAAGAGCCCAAGTTAGAAGCTGTAAAAGTGACCATTCTGTTCTTGCATATGTAAACTGTTTTAAAAGAAATGAAGAGTTGCTTAAAGAGGTTAAAAGGCTTAAGGAAGACTTAGCCAAGTTTACACAAAGTTCTGAAAATCTTAATCAAATTTTGGCTAATCAAAAACCTCTTTATGATAAAGTTGGGTTGGGGTTTTATAAATCTGAAAAATCTCATTTTGAAAACATTGCCTCATCTTCAAATGATACAAAATATCAAGACCCAACTTACTTTAACAAAACAGCAACTCCAAGATTTTGTAGGCTATGCAACCGAAATGGACACTTTCCTATTCAATGTTTCTTTGGTGAAAGAATGATTGGTGATAAAGTTTGTAAAGTTGTTTTTTATTACAATGGCTTAGGACATAAAAGATGGTTTAACGTAAAAGGATCCAAAAAGATTTGGATACCTAAGGTCTCTTAAGCTTGTTTTGTAGGTGTGCCTAGAATCCAAAAGGAAGGATAATATGTGGTATATGGACAGCGGATGTTCTAGGCATATGACCGGAAAGACAAACTTCTTCATAAAGCTTGATGAGTATGATGGAGGACTTGTCACTTTTGGTGATGATGCAAAAGGAAAAATAGTGGCTGTTGGGAAAGTTGGTAAAAATTTTTCATCTTGTATAAATGATGTTCTTCTTGTAAATGGTTTGAAACATAACTTACTTAGTGTTAGTCAATTGTGTGATTTAGGTTTTGATGTTATTTTTAAGAAATTTGTTTGTTTGGTTGTTTGTGAGAAAACTGGGGATATTTTATTTGAAGCCAAAAGATGCAACAATGTGTATGGATTAACTCTTGAGGATTTAAAGAAACAAAATGTGACATGCTTTACATCTTTTGAATCTGAAAAATGGCTTTGGCATAGAAAGTTGGGACATGCTAGCATGTACCAAATTTCTAAGCTAGTCAAAAGGAATTTGGTTAGAGGAATTCCAAATATCAAGTTTGATAAGGATCTCACTTGTGATGCTTGCCAATTGGACAAACAAGTGAAATCCTCTTTTAAATCAAAAGAAGGAATCTCAACCAAAAGGCCATTAGAGATGTTACATATTGATCTTTTTGGTCCTAATAGAACTCAAAGTTTAGGAGGTAAACACTATGGTCTTGTGGTGGTAGATAATTACTCTAGATTTGGTTGGGTACTTTTTCTTGCTCATAAGAATGATGCTTTTCATGTTTTTTCCACCCTGTGCAAGAAAATTCAAAATGAAAAAGATTTGAAAATTGCCCATTTGAGAAGCGATCATGGAAGAGAATTTGAAAATCAAGACTTTGAAAAATTTTGTGATGACTTAGGAATTTCTCATAATTTTTCATGCCCTAGAACCCCTCAACAAAATGGGATGGTTTAAAGAAGGAATAGAAGCCTTCAAGAGATGACTAGGGCTATGCTATGTGAGAATGAGACTCCTAAATTTTTATGGGCTGAAGCTGTGAACACAACATGTTATATTTTGAATAGAACAATCATTAGAAAAGGATTAAAGAAAATCCCATATGAGCTATGGAAAGGAACCCCTCCAAATCTTAAGTACTTTCATGTTTTTGGATGCAAATATTTTGTGCTTAATAATAAAGAAAATCTTGGAAAATTTGATCCAAAATCCTATGAAGGAATGTTTGTTGGATATTCCACCACAAGCAAGGCCTATAGAGTTTATCTCAAGGAGCATAGGACAATAGAGGAATCCATACATGTTACTTTTTGTGATTCTAACTTAATTCCCAGTACTGTGATAGATAATGATTCAGATTGTGAAGAAGCTGGAACAAGCAAAGAAAATTCCAAATCTGTTCAGAACGAAGAATCTGCCAGTCCAGTTTTGTCTCGTCAGAATGGAGGAGATATTTCCATTTTGTCTCCTGAGCAGGCACGAGCAACTGAAACAGAGAGACCACCAGAAGTTCATCAAAGCTCTACACCTGTCCGAAAGCCTAGAGAATGGAAGTCCATGAGGGGTTATCCTCATGACTTCATCATTGGTGATCCCTCTCAAGGAGTAACAACAAGATCATCCACCAAAAGGCAAACCGAACCTAGCAATCTTGCTCTCTTGTCACAAATAGAGCCCAACAATGTCAAACAAGCCCTTGAGGACCCATCATGGGTTAAAGCAATGCAAGAGGAGCTTGCTCAATTTGACAAGAATGAGGTTTGGACACTAGTACCTCATCTGGATGGTAAGAAAGTTACCGGTACTAAGTGGGTATTTAAAAATAAACTTGGTGAGGATGGACAAGTTGTTCGTAATAAGGCTAGATTAGTGGCCCAAGGTTACGATCAAGAAGAGGGTATAGATTTTAATGAGTCTTTTGCTCCGGTAGCTAGAATGGAAGCAATTCAGTTGCTTCTTGCCTATGCCGCCCATAAAGGTTTCAAAATGTTTCAAATGGATGTTAAGTGTGCTTTCCTTAATGGCTTTATTGATAGAGAAGTGTATGTGGCACAATGACAAACCCCATTTGTAGGGTTTATCTTGTATTGATTTTTGGGGATTTTATCACCTTTTACCCATATTTATTCAAGAAATAGCGAAAATCCAATCGTCAAAATGGCGCCGTTGCCGGGGAATGCAATGGTGTTATGTTATTGGTTGTTATACATATGTGAATAGTGTGAAAATCTTGCTTTTTGCTTTATTTGCTAGTTGTAGAATTTTATTTCTCTTATTTTCCATTATCTTTTGATTTTTGTTTTCTCTTTCCATTATGAATTCTCATTTTGGCTATGAGTGTGATTACAACTATGTTGTAGGTGATGAGGACTATAATAGAGATGTGTATCAAGGATGGGACAATCAAAGGTGGGAAGAGCCATATGCTTATGATCAATCATCATGGCAACAACCCCCACCAATGCACTATGAGGAAGGTATATTAAATAAGGTTTTATGGTGTTTTGGTAGCTGTTTGGAGGTTTGGAATGCTTGGATGGGTGCAAAAACATAGAAAAATTTTTGAAAAACAGAGCACCATCCACGCGTACGCGTACATGGCGCGTACGCGTACATGGCGCGTACGCGCACTTCCAGCATTTTCGACCATCCACGCGCGCGCGCCATGCGTGCGTACGCGTGGATTGAGAAGTTCCAACCTCCATACATTTTCCAGAGAGTTGTGCCTGCGCCGCGCCAACGTTGTGCCTCTGGCACAAACCCCACTTGCGCACAGAATATTTTTTAATGTCACACTAATTCACTCACCTCATTCTAGTGATTTACCTCATTCCAACAATGTATGCTTCCCTGCTTTTATATCTTCTCATCTTATGGTGTTATATTTTTGTTTTTCATAATGAATGCACCACAAGCAACCATGGAAGCAGAAGAAAGAACACATAGCAATCCGGAGAGTCGCCGTACCCCCTTGCTCATCTTTGAGTGCACCGAGGACGGTGCAAACTTTTAAGTGTGGGGAGGTCGTCCGACCGATCGGCAATCTTGGGTGACAAATTTCTAACTCCAATACTTTTGCATTTCATTCTAGGATTTTAGGATTTTTACTTGCATTTTCTTATTTTTGCATATGTATACACAATAAGCTTAGTCAAGATAATGAGAATTTTTCAAGATTTCTATCTATAGGGCATGTCAATTGATTTGAGTGAAAACTTTTCATAGAACTTGCTTGAATTATATATATTGTGGATCATGATTTATGAGCTAAGAACACAAGCTTGTGAGATTTGAGCCTAATGATGTGGTTACATCTTATAACCACTTATTTTTCCTTCTTGTGTGTATTATTCTCTTTCTATGATTGTAATCTTTGATTTGTTTGATTCTTTATGTCCATTATTTTGTGTATTCATGCATTTATGTGATTGAGGCCCTCATTTCATTTAGCTCACTTACCCAAATAGCCTACCTTTTATCTTCCATTGTTAGCCAAATTTGAGCCTACGATTAACCCACTTGTTCTTAATTTAGCACATTACAAGCCTTCAAGCGAAAAATAATAAATGTCCCTATTTGGATCTTTGATTAGCTTAGGCTAGAGTATGTGTAGCATTCAAGTGTGGGAACCTTGGGACATTGGGTGAATAAAAGGGTAGTTTTGTATTATTATTGTAAATATTGGGAATTGGGTACATACTCATGTATTGATTAAATGTATAGACCTTATGCATTGATGTTCTTGTGTATAGTTTGAAAGAAAAAGAAAAAAATGAAAAGAAAAAGAAATAAAAGTGAAAAAGAAAAAAAAAAGGAAAAGAAAAGAAAAAAATGTATATAGAAAAAGAAAGAAAAAAAAAAGAAGAGCAATAAAGGGGACAAAATGCCCCAAAGTGAAGCTCAATAAGAATCAATGCATAAGTGTTGTGAAATGAAAAGAAAATGCATGAGTATGTGAAAAAGTGAGGAATGGGTAGTTAGATTAGTACTTAATTGTATAGAAAATCCAATCGTCACACAACCCCCGGTTTTGAACATAAAGAGTTTCCAAATCATGTTTTCAAATTAACTAAAGCTCTTTATGGTCTTAGACAAGCTCCAAGAGCTTGGTATGAAAGGCTTAGTGCCTTCTTGTTGGAAAATAAATTTCAAAGGGGTACCACCAACACTACTTTATTTATTAAAGCATCTAATGATGATATACTCCTTGTTCAAGTTTATGTTGATGACATTGTATTTGGATCGGCCAACATTTCCTTGTGTGAAGAGTTTGGAAAACTCATGACTAGTGAGTTTGAGATGAGTTTAATGGGAGAGCTTACTTTCTTTCTTGGCCTCCAAATTAAACAAACTCCTAGTGGTACTTTTATTTACCAAGGAAAGTATGCAAAAGAACTTATCAAAAAGTTTGGCCTAGGAAATTCCAAATCAATGGGTACTCCTATGCATCCTAATACAAAACTTGAAAAGGATGATGATGGCCAAGATGTGGATGAAACAAGGTATAGAGGAATGATAGGTTCACTTATGTATCTTACCTCCTCTAGACCGGATATAGTTCAAAGTGTGGGTGTATGTTCAAGGTTTCAATCTCATCCAAAGGAATCCCACCTTACGGCTGTTAAGCGCATCATTAGATACATTAAGGGAACTTGTAATTTTGGATTATGGTATCCTAAATCTGATGATTTTTGTGCAGTAGGGTTTTGTGATGCAGATTATGCGGGAGATAGAGTAGATAGATGAAGCACATCCGGCATGTGTTGCTTCCTTGGAAGCTTACTTAACATGTGGTCAAGCAAGAAACAAGCCACAGTGGCTCTATCCACAGCTGAAGCTGAATATATTTCCGCATCTGCATGTTGCTCACAATTAATTTGGTTAAAAACTCAATTGGAAGATTACAAATTAAAAATCAATAGTATACCTTTATTTTATGATAATATGAGTGCTATAAACATTTCAAAAAATTCTGTTCTGCACTCAAGAACAAAGCACATTGAGATAAAATATCATTTTATTAGGGAACATGTGCAAAAGAGTACTATTGATATTCAATTTGTAAAATCTGAAGACCAAATTGCTGATATTTTTACAAAACCCCTCTGTGAAGACAGATTATGTACCCTGAGAAAAAGTTTGGGACTGTTTGATTTAAGTTTCATTGATAAACTGTGAAAAGTTAATTTTGTTCAGTTTTGTCTCGTAGGTTTGGACAAGATAAAAATACAGGGATGATGAAGGAGCTATGGTCAAGGGGGAGGCAACGCAGAGTTCAAAATTTTATGGGCCCCACCAAAATTCCTTGACCCCACCATAACAGTTTTGTTAGTTATCTCTCTATGCAAATAAGAATCTTCTTCCTTGTGTCATCATATCTTCTTGGAAGTGGTTATTGTCAAATCAAATCCCTCTCTCTATCTAATCCCTTGATTTAAGGCAACAACTTTTTAGTTTTTAGATTTCAAAATTAAAAGGAAAATTATTTTTGGGTAATAACCACCCCATAATGGTCATTAACCGTCCACTAATGGTCATTACTTCCACCAAATTCTCTCTCTCTTATCCTCATTTAATGTGTCACTCACCTTGCTTCTCCCTCACTTAATTTGGTTACTTCATCAACCCTTCATATTTCATTCTTCCATCACCATAAAAAAGAAAACCGCGCCAAGAAAGAGTGAAAGAATCCTTCTCTCTCAAAAACCATCAACCCCTCAAACCCACACTCACATCCACATACATTCTACCTCTTCATCTTCTCCCTCACCCCCAACCAAACACACCGAAGACATGAGAAGAAAGGTTGTAGCACAAAAGAGTTCAGGAAGAAGAAGAAGCGGGAAAAATAAGGAGCCCCGTATTGAGGAAGAGGAAGAATCTCATACTTCTCCCATTCATTCACCACCACCTTCATCACCGAAGAGAACCACCCCCGGAAAAAGCTCACAGAAGACCAAGGGGTTTGCACTAAATGACACCACTGAACCTCCAAATTTGGAATACTTGGAATTCAAAAACAAGTATGGCAAGACTCACTCCCACTTTGATCCGAGCAGATTCAACTCTTGCACCTCTTTTGAGTTTCACAAAGAGGTTATGGAAAAACGTCATTTGTATGCAATCTACCTTGTTAGTCTCGACACTCTCACTAACAAAGGCATCAACATCTCCTCTCTGTTTGAACTCCTCAACTGGAAGCCACTTTTTCTCATTCAGAAACCAGTCTATCCTGGCCTTGTTCGAGAATTTTACGCCAATATGCGACTTATTGACGGCACTCTTCATTCCTATGTCAAAAGGGTTCAAATAGCCCTTGATTCTGAGACCATTGGAGCGGCCCTGGGCTTCAAGGATGAAGGACTGCGAGCATACATGGTG
>NC_029788.2:110855297-110874092 GCF_000816755.2 Arachis ipaensis
TACAAAACGGTTCTTCAGCACATTTGCGAGAACCTTTCTGGTTTGGATGGAACCATTCCAACCCACAAAGCTCTAGGACCAGTCAACTCTCTGATTCACCGAATCATCACCCACATTTTGACTCCCCAAAGCAGCTCACACAACCGTGTAACATTTTCTGACTGTCTCATATTATTTGCTTTGGTTACCTCTACTCCGATATCCTTTGGTTATATTATGATTAGGTATATGTGGGATTCTGTTAGAAGCACCAAAAAGGCTAACTTGCCTTATGGTATGTTTTTAACTAGAATTTTTGAATACTTTAAAGTTGATTTGATGAATGAGGTTGTAGAAAACAAGGTGTCCTCAATCAAAGGAGGAGGAGCGACTAAGGGAACCAAAGGGCGCAAATCTGCTGCATCGGATAGTGACTATGAGAGCAGGCCAGAATCTTCCAAAACAGCCAAATCCATCAAACAGATTTTGGGTGAATTCTCAAACATGGAAGAAATGATGTTTCAATCTCACAAAGAGGCCCGTAAGCAAGCTTATGAGAGTGAGAAAGCTTGGAAAAGTTGCAAAGAAAGGGTCAATCTGATGATAGAAAGTCTTAAGGAGGAGCTGGGAAGTGAAAGTGAAGAAGGCGCTGAGGAATCTGATCGTAATTTATCAGATGATTGATAACTGATGGTTTATTGTTTGATATTGGCACACTTTGGCTCAATTAGTTTCTTTGTTTTTATTAGGTTTGAAACTGATAATAGCTACCTAGGTAATACTTTGATGACACTTTTTGTTTATGTTTTAGGACTTATGTTATATATTCTGTTTCCTATGATAATCATTTCTTGCAGGTGCCCCTTTGATGACAAAAGGGGGAGAAAAGCTGAAAATTGAAATATGAAAAACAGGGGAGAAAACAAGGGATGAAATTTTCTGTTGAAAATTCATGATTACCCTTGTTAAAAGAATATTTTGATGCTTGATGATAGCATTGAAACTGTTTTTGCCTCAATATAATTGTTACTGATGATATTGTTTTATAATAATTTGGCAATGCATGAGTGACTGGTTGTTAATTAACCTTGATGAACATGCATGATTGTATTGGGTACTCTGTTAACATGCTTGGTATTTTTGGCAGTTCCTTTAAATTGTGTAAAATATAAAAACTGCCATGTTTTGATCACGTGTACTTCAAATATTTTTCCTATCATAATAATTTTGTTTTGCTCTGATACCCTGACAGGAAAATGTTTGAAAAATATTCGATAGTCCTTTAGTTGATGTATGTAAATTGATTGAGCAGAAAATCAGTTTATGATATCAAATGAGTTTTGATTATTAATCTAAAACTGCTCATAAATCAAGCATTTAGCATCATATACTATGCTAAATAACATTGTTCCTGAAGTTTGATTAAAATATTACAGGTTAGTGCTTCCCTTGGTAAAATAAGCATACATCAAGGGGGAGCCATGTGACATTTAGAAAGGGGGAGAAATTCAAATTCAAAGGGAGTATTCTTTACTTAATCTTTAAATTTCTTTCCATTTCAATTTTAATAATGTTTGTCATCAAGGGGGAGATTGATGAGTTTGGAAAACTCTAAATTACATTGATGATGATCAAACATTATTAAAACAGCAAAATTATTAATCTAATCTATATATGTTAATTAAATTAATTTTGCTATGCAGGGTTTACTTGGGCCAAAAAATAATCCTAGTGCAAGCCCAATCACATTCAGCCTTTAGTTTTGATAATATATGATGAATATGGATGAATTAATTTTTTATGCTACCTGGGCCAACTTAATCAAACTGAAAATGCTTTCCTATGTGTTTTATGCATGATCCAAAAATTCATCAGGAAAGCAAATGTTACTAATTGGGCCAGATTAAATTTTGTTGCTACCAAGCCCAATATTATTTTTTTTTATGAATGTTTCCAAGCTTGGTCCGAAACCAAGTTTAAAGAGAAAGCAAGTTGGCTCATGCTTTCAACGGATTCCATTTCTTCTTTAAGGATGGATTTCAAAATTTAGTTGCTAGCATTGGAAACATGAGAGAGAATTTGACATTGATTTGATTGAAAGCATCATTGCTACACGCCACTCTAAGGGAAGTAAAAGCAACTTTTACCAACTAATTGGTTTAACTCATTTAATTGCTTTTCTTCCAAGATTGCTTATTCTCTCTCATCTCTTTCTTTCTTCTTCTTCGGTTATTGTCTAGGAAACAATGGAAGCTATGTTCAACTACCAAAAGAAAGAAGGAGTTGCATGCATCAAGACCATCAAGCCAATGATGGCAAGAAAACATAAAAAGTATAGTGGTTGAGATTCTTATCACATATGGTAAGATATGGTGATGATATCTTAGCCTCTCCATACCAAAAATGGAGGATGAAGATTCGGCCAGCAAGGAGGAGATTCTTGAAGCATGGCTTGTCTTTGATTCTGCTCAACCACCACAGGAAGTAGCTAGAGTGGCGAAGTGATGGTAGAGGCAGAGATTGAAGCAGATGAAGTCATCATCATCATGAAGCATCAAGGGCCAGAAATCCATCTTGGAGAGCAAGCCAAGGATGGAGAGCTCGGATTGATGAAGAATGATGATCAAGAAAGGACTAGAGGTAATTGCATGTTGGGTTTTGCATGGTTATCTCTTCTCTCTCTATGTGGCCGAACCGGTTCTGTTTGTTGAAGGAAGAAGAAGTTGGTTCAGTTTTTGGCTTCAATAGTGGAGGCTTCCCTCTTTTATAAAAAGAGAGAACAACCACTGTTTGAAGCAAGGAGAAAATTTGAGAGTGCAAGGCACAGAGTTCTCAGAGCTTCCTGAGCTAACAGTTTCTCTTATACTTCAATGTATTCTGTTTTGTATTTTTTCTGTTTAATTTTATCATGTCTTGAGTCTCATGGAAAAAGGCAAACAGTGAGGTTTGTATGAAAAAGCCATAAAGTGGAAAAAGGCAGAGAGTACAAAATTAAAAGAAAAAGCCATAGATGTCTTAGAGTTCCTTTGTTCATCTATGTTGTGTTTCATGATTCTGTGGGAATCCCCTTGTAAGTTGGGTTAGCACTGTACAGTTTGTAATCAAGTTGATTATAGTGAAATTCTATCATTATTGTGATGGAGACTGGATGTAGGCTGCACTGCACTTAGCAGCTGAACCAGGATATATCTGGGTGTAATCTTCCTCTCCTCTCCACTTCATTTCTGTTTCTGCTACACAGGAGCAAAAACCAAAATTATCTCGTGCCAAGTGACGAGACAAAAAGAAAAGTCTCGTGGCTAGGGACGAGACAAAAGAAAAAGTCTTGTGTGCAGTGATGAGATAAAAAGACTAAAAGTTTCCAGAATTGGTCTAACAAGTCAGCAAGTGTTATCAAGCAAAAAGGGGGCTAAGATTCAACCCCCCTTTCTCTTAGCCACTGAAACCATCAGTTTAGAATGGTTTCGTTTAGTTTATGTCGAAGAAAATAAACCTTCTTTTGACTTGATTTGGTTTGTGTTGCTATTGAAGCCAAATATTTGTGTGGTTAATATGTTTGGGTTCTCAGGTTTATGTTACCATTTTGATAAATGAACAGACCAATATCAATGTGTTTTTAAGGTTTGCGTTGAAGTAAATATAACTTCTTTTAACATCACGAATTATAGGTCAAATAGGTCCCCTAAGATACTATTATAAGGCAAATAGGTCCCCCACATGAAAACGGCGCCGTTTGCATTCTTTGTCTAAGTGGGGACGAATTTGTCCTCCCCGAAACGACGTCGTTTTGCCCCTTGTTCCAATACGACATCGTTTTGTCTAGCGTGGATGGGGACCAAAATGTCCTGAAGGTGACATGTCGCAGTTAACCTGACACGTCACCACTTTAACCGGATCAAACGGTTTTAGGGACGTATCTGGTAGATATCTGAGAACCTCAGGGTCGAAATTTTAGTTAAATTTTGTGGGAGACAAAACTGTGGGATGATAAATTTCTTGGGACCTATTTAGAGTATTACTAAAAAAAAAAAAAAAAAACTAAGAATAATTTACTAGGCATCTTTTATGGTGCCTAACATTTACTCCTAAAATTCAAAATTTAAGAGATGAGTCCTACTTCATTTTATCTCTACTTCTAGGCAAGTTAGAGAACAATTTTGTAGGCATCAAAAAGGTCACCAATTTATTATCTGCATCCAAATATTGATACATAAACATTTAACATAATCAGGGTATAATTATTAAGGCTGCCTCATTTAACTAACATCTAATTATTTTAACTTTTTAATTTCTGTTGATTGAGAATTTTGGTTGATAGCACATCAAGCTACATATATATCCAATGAACCACAAAAAATTTAGAAAGAAATTTTCATTAACCTATCTTACAACTTTTAGTAGTAGTAACGGCACGTTGATCAATTTGTCAAAAGGTATGATTCCCAAATCTTGCAAGCATCTAAATAGCTAGCTAGCTATATAGCTCTTTAAGAGATTATTAGAAACAAAATAATTAATCAACCCAAAACGATAATTGGAAAATTATATTAATTTTTTCATTAGGTATATAGCAATTTCAAAGCTTTAATATAGCTAGCTAGCTTTTTCATGCATACACACCAAGCACTCTCACACATGCAAAATATATATATAGAGTAAATATTTTACTATCATACTATGAACTATATAGTAGGAGCCAATAAATTTAGCCATGATGGTTGGTTCTGTCCCGAGATACTGAATTTGGTGACCGGTTACCGTTGTTTGCACCACCACCAGAACCACTTCCTGACCCATATCCACCTCCATGAGCTCCGCCACTTCCGAATCCATATCCGTACCCGGATCCGGATCCAGTCCCAGATCCGAACCCATATCCGAAGCCTCTACCCACCAAACCTGTTGGGGAGCGGCCCGATCCGGAGCCATACCCCCATCCTGCCCCGGGTGCGGATCCCCATCCCCAACTGTAGTCCCAGTTTGGACCATGACCCGACCCAGAGGCACCGTTAGGTGTCCCTGAGGAGGGTGCCCTACCACTTGACATGTCCCAAAGGAGTTTTCTTCCGCCGTGTCCTCCGGCCGCGGCCGCGGAAGCAATCAAGAAAACAAGAAAGAGAGTGAAATGTTTGAGAGTGTTGAATTTTAGCATTGTGTTTTGGCTTTGTCTTGAGATATAATAATATATTATGACCAAAGTAGGGTTTTACAATAATATTGTTTTGGTGGAAAGTAAAAGCAGTAGTGGGTTGTGTTGTGAATCTTGTGAGGTTTGACACGAGGGTGGACACAATGCATGGGAGTGATGCCTTATATAGTGGGTTTTGTTATGATGATAACTCATCAAATTGGATATCACTCACAAGATTGTAATTAAAACCAGTGAACGTGATCATGACTTAGTGCAACATTGCCACCCCATTTGCCTTTTTCTTTTGGTGTTTGCTACGATACGATGATAAATTTATACGTATCGGTACGATAAAAATGTGGACAAATAAAAATTTGACATGTAATTTATATTATCCACGTCGGTATTTAAATTTCTTTTTTTAAAATATATATCATATCACTAATTTTACTAAAATATTCTTATAATTTATATAAAATTGACAAAAACAACCTTTCATTTATTTCTAATAAAAAACTGAAACATCCTTATTTTATTTCAGAAAAACACTAGCCTTATAAACCTAACAAATATAAAAATTCAATAAACTTTAATTTTTAAATTTCAAAATTCAAATAATTTAAAACAAAAGGATTGAGAGAAACAAGATCTGAAAAATACAAAATTGCTCTTCAATCTTCATCTTCTCCCTCTTTCCAACCGTGAGACGCAATCACGACGGTTGCGGCGGCTAGAGGCAACGAGCGGCGGTGAGAGAACAACAAATGAAAGAGGACCACCACTTTTCAGATTTGCAGTTCATCACTTTTTTTCTCTTTGGTTCAACATCTACATTTTGTTATCGTCAATTTATGCCTTAATGATGTTTCGTACCGTTCTACAGCAAGATTTTGATCATGTCAATTTTGTTTGTTGTTCTCCTATTACTGAGTTGTTATGAAAAACAATCCTAATATCTAGGTATTGAACTTATTAATCCACCGAAAAACAGAATATCAATTTTGTTCCTTTGTTCGTGTCAAATTTGCAATTCATCACTTTTTTTACTCTTTGGTTTAACCTCTGCATTTATTCCTTTGTTTTTGTTAATTTGATTCCTCAATGCCTCTGTTATACTATTAAGAATAGCAATTAGCAAAATATTTGATGATGATCGAAAATATTGTCAAAGTGCATGTTTCTTATTACCTATCCTAGCATATCCGCAACATCTTGTTTGCTACTAGCTGTAATATCCTTTCTTTTTAGTTTTATACTAGTAATTGTTATTTACTTCAAAGTTAATAGGATAGATTAGATGATTCATATCTCAATTGGCCTCACTAGGAGTTTAGAAATTGAATCCTTCTAAGAATAGCCTTGACTAGCTATAAGGTCCAAGAACTCTATCTCTCTATATATATACCAGTGAGCTAAGTTACTATTTTCTTCTCTTTATTTCTCAAATCACTTGTGTTTACCACCAATCTTTTTGTAGATATCTATTACATGTCATGAATGTGGCAACTCCAAGCAAGGATTGCCTGGAGCTTGTGAGAGAGTTGCTTGAAACTTTAATAAAGGCTAGAAGTCAGAGGAGTTTGACCTGGCAGGAGGTAAATGTTTATGCAAAGTATTACGTAAAAATTCTCTCAAGTTTCAACAATGAACAAGCACTTAGATGATTTAAGTTGATCCAGTTTACTATAATTCATTAGAAATGCTTGAAATTGCATAGGTGGTTGAAATATACTTTTATGCAAACTATTATATAAAATAATTATTGTAATTGCACAGAGAGAAAATGTGCAAGTAAGTTAGGGAAGAATTACATATCCTCCTAGACAAAAATTGTTTATGACCAAGTTAACTTCGATTGTTGATTGGTCACTCACTATGTAAAAAATGTGCCACATTCAATAATGCTTGTTTTATTAGTTTGAATTATTCCTTTCATGGTTGCATCCTAAACCAGGCACTATAGTAATTAAATGAATCAATAATGCTAAGTGTACTTAAGTGGGGTGCTTAGTAGGTGCAACTCAGGAAAGAAAATTAGGGCCTTATTTGACCACCCTAGCTTTTCTTAAAAATTCTGATTTTATTTCAGATTAAAGAGACCACTCCAAGTGAAGCAACATTAGAAGAAAAGACCTAAATAAAGAAAACCTAAATAGTAGATTGTTCTAGAAGAGGTATAAAAGATATTCAGGAAACAAATTGTAAATGCGCCTGAATTGACAATAATTTGCTTTTAAAATAATAAAAATAATTTCTGGCTATATAGAGCAGACAAAAAAATGCTTAATATATTAATCTAATTCCTTTGAACAAATTGGGGTCCCTGTGTTTGGAAACTTTTTATTTGATTTTAACTGACTTAGATTTAATTAATGAAGTCTCATTTTCTGTTTCTGCATGTGCTTTCTTTCTTTTTACTCATGCATATATTGTGAGGTTTAATATTGTGTGATAGGACCATAATTTTTTGTGAAGAGTATATAATAGAGAGAGGTCGATTGCATATAAAAGAAGAAATTAAAGAAGAAAGTGTCATATATATGGCTCTCTTGTATATGAACAATGTCTTTGATAATAATATTAAAGAGTATATGATAAACTACTATTTTATGGTTTATCTTGTACTCAATTGAGTGGTTTTTATTAATTCTTTACCCACTTATTCATACTATTTGCATGGTTTTATATTTCCTTCCTAATTATGTGTTTGATTGAAAACATGCTTCTTTGATCTTATATTTGCTTATTATTAATTCTCTCTTATTACCATTAGATGCCTTGATATGTGTGTTAAGTGATTTCAGAGATTATAGGACAGGAATGGTTTAGAGGATGGAAAGGAAGCATGCAAAAGTGGAAGGAATACAAGAAGTTGGAGAAATTGCTAAGCTGTCCAGCCTGACCTCTTCGCACTCAAACGGCTATAACTTTAGCTACAGAGGTCCAAATGACGCGGTTCCAGTTGTGTTGGAAAGCTAACGTCCGGGGCTTCAATTTGATATATAATATGCTATAGTTTTCCTGACGCTAGGCAACGCGACCGCGTGCTCCATGCGGCCGCGTCGCAGTGACGGAATTTCAGTGTGGTTGAATTCGAGACCAGTGAATTCTGGGCTGTTTCTGACCCAGTTCTCGGCCCAGAAAACACATATTAGAGGCTATAAAGTGGAGGAATGCATCCATTCATAAAGAGGCTCGGATAATTCACAATTTTAGGAGTAGATGTAGTTTTTAGAGAGAGAGGTTCTCTCCTCTCTCTTAGGATTAGGATTTAGGACTTCTCTTAGTTTTAGGAGTGACTCTCAATCCCAAGTTCTTTATTTTTATTTATTTTTCCAATTTAATTTATGAACTTTTTCATGTTATGATTTGAATATTTTATTTAATATAATTTGAGGTATTTCAGACTTATGATTGCTCTCTTTAATTTATTAATGCTCTTATCCAAGATATTTTCATTCAAGTAGACTTTCTTCCCTTTTGGCTTTGGTTAAATAATTGGAGACTCTTGAGTTATCAAACTCATTGTTGATTGAAAATTGGAATTCTTCAAGAATTAATTCGAGTTCCACTAACTCTAACTTTTCCTAAGGAAAGACTAGGACTTGAGGAATCAGAATTAATTCATCCACTTAACTTACCTTCATAGTTAGAGGTTAACAAAGTGGAAGAAAAATCCAATTCTCATCACAATTGATAAGGATAACCAGGATAGGACTTCCGGTTCTCATACCTTGCCAAGAGTTTATTTTACAGTTATTTATTTATTTTTATTACTTGAAAATATACCTGTGCGCATTGCCCAAACTCCAGAACCCGGCCCCAATTTACAAACTCATAACTAATAATAAGAACATACCTCCCTGCAATTCCTTGAGAAGACGACCCGAGGTTTGAATACTCGGTTATCAATTTCAAAGGGGTTTGTTACTTGTGACAACCAAAACGTTTGTACGAAGAGATTTCTGTCGGTTTAGAGACTATATCTACAACGCGACTGTTTTTATGAAATTCTTTACTGGCAAAAATCCTAACATCAAAATTGCGCCGTTGCCGGAGAATTGCAAACGTGTGCCTTATTATTGGTTATTGTAAATATTTTATTTTTGCTTGTTTATTTGTTTTTATTTTTATTTTTTTACTTTTTCTTAAGTTAAGAGGTTATTGGTTTTTATTTTAAAATTTTTATTTTTCAAAAATCAAATTTCAAAATTCAAATTTAAAAATTTTCAAAAATTCAAATTTAAAAATTTTCAAATTTCAAATTTCAAAAATTCAAATTTTCAAATTTAAAAATTTTCAAAATTCAAATTTAAAAATTTTCAAAATTCAAATTTAAAAATTTTCAAATTTCAAATTTCAAAAAACCACTTCAATATTCACCATCTCCATATCCATCAATCCAAGAGCACTATGATCCTATTTATGAAAGTCGAGTGCACCAAGAGACAAAGGATCGTTTCAAGGAAACAGTGGATCAATTTTATGCAACCATTCGTCAATTGGAGCAAGCAATAATGAGTCAATTAGCTTCCCGACGTTCGGACACTCAAGGAACCCCATGGCTTCATGTGGACAATCTAATGAAGAACGTAGTATGAAGGAGATACTAGAAACTCCAGTGAACAGTACGGAGCATGACTTTGTACTGGAACAAGTAGAGGAAGCCAGAATTATTGAAGAAGAAGAATTGGTTGAAGACTTAGGAGATGCAGAACCTCCATGGAAAAGTCCAGTCATAGAACCCCCTTCATAGACGTTTGAAATTGATGCTAAGGAGGGTGTACAACCTCCAAAGCATATCACAGTTAAGGACTCGGAAGAGGTTGATCAAGAGATGGAGATTCAAGAAGAAGAAGCACAACCTCCCATGCCCTTGGAAAGCAATGAAAAGGAGATTGAATTGGAAGAAAGCTACCAAGAGGAAGAGGTTGAAATTAAAGAAGCTTGCAAAGAGGTGGTAATTATCAGAGAAGAGCACAAAGGAGTGGAGCTTGCAATTTCATTAAAAACACCTCCCCCTAAGTTGCCATCATCCTTCACAACATTCAAGTGGGTAAAATTCATATCCCTTAGCTTTCTAATCCCACTTGAATATGGGCTATTGGAGACGGATGGTCAACTTAGAGCTCTTTGTAGCATTAAGAGTAAGAGGAAGATGGCCAGTGGTAAGAATTATCCTGCAAGGTTCATTATGGTTGGAAGCTTTAAGTTTAAACGCAAAGGTTGGTATAAAGCTCAACTGAATGGGTCTAAGAAGCTGTTTGGATGTCTCAGTGAGAATTCCGACTGTTCACCACCCAAGTGGAAAAATGATGATGATCAACAAGAAGATGGGTGCAAAGGCAAGGTCTGGGACCCCGAAATTCAATCCAGAAATCAGCACTCTTGGGGCCTTGTCACTTGCTTTAACTTACTTGAAGGCTTTCTGCGCCTAGTTTGGAACCCCAGAGGCTACTGGAATTACAAACATTGGTGGAGATTCCTGGATGAATACAAGCATAAGCCACCATAACAGGGAGCTCACCAAATGTCCAACTTAAGGACTTTAACTAAAAGTGCTAGGTGGGAGACAACCCACCGTGGTATGATCGTTCCTTTTTTATTTTTTAGTTTTATTTGTTTTTGGGTTTTATTTTATTTTATTGAACCTGGAGTTTTGTATCACATTCATATTAACACTGCATTCTGCATTTTCTTTTCAGATAAAAAAAAAACGCAAGCGACGCGGCAGCGTCGCTGACGCATCCGCGTCACCAGTGCAATGGGAAGAAAAAGATTGAACAGAGAGTCACGCGAAAGCATGGCTGGAGGCGCGCCTTTAGCATAATTTGACCCCACGCGACCGCGTCGCTGACGCGTCCGCGTTAGGTGGGAACATTGGCCTCCCACGCAACCGCGTCACCCACGCGGCCGCGTGACCTGTAAAATCGACGTAAAGGGTGCATGGAAGAGAGTTATGCTGGAATGAGGCTGGAATGGTGCTAGACGCACGAGCCCTACGACGCGTCCGCGTCGTTTTCAAAAAAGGCCATCCACGCGATCGCATGCCCCACGCGACCGCGTCACCCTGGATTTTGGCAATACTAAGTTTTGAACAGAGAGTTGTGCGACCGCGAGGCTGTACTCGCGCCACTAGCACAAATCGAGTCACGCGATCGTGTGCCCCACGCGTCCGCGTCACCCAACCTTATCGCGCACCACGCGACCGCGTCGCCTGCGCCGCACAACATATCCAGATCAGCCAATTTTCTTATCTTTTCTTCTCTAATCCTTATTTTTCTTATCTTTTCTTATTTCTTTCTTCTTCCTTTCTTATTTTCTTTCACCTCCATTCTATTTTATTTAATTTATTTACATATTTTCATTCATTGCATTTTAAATTTGTGCATATTTTTATTTTCTTTTCTGAATTTTTTTATTTTTCTATTGGTGTTAAAAAAAAATTTTTTTTCAACTGTTGCATCTTTTCTTAAATTTATTTTGGTAACTTGTTTTACACTGTGGGATGATATTAATTATCTGCCAATGCCAATTTTTTATGATACTTGCACTCCATTTGCATTGACATGAGCTTGTATTGATACTTCCATTACCCACACTCCTCCCCTATGTTACAAATTTTATACCACTGGCATGCCATGGCTTCTATTATTTTCTCACTTGCATGTTGTAGCTACCATGTAATTGAGACCCTTATTATTTGGCATTAACCCACCCATACTGTATTTATTTTCCTATCTTTATTTCTGGGTTACTCTTCTTTCCTTTTTCTTTCAGGATGGCCACCCGAAAGAGAACCGGAAGACGTTTACATGGGGAGACAGGCAAGTCAATCTGCACAATCTATAGAGAAAAGCATCAGTTGAAGCCACTCGTCCACTTGCACATCTTAGCATGCACCGAGGACGGTGCAATCTTTAAGTGTGGGGAGGTCGATACCGATCTCCATGGGTTAGTACCTTTCTGTTTCAACACCAATGCTTAAATTTTCTTTGTTAAATTAGTTATTGCATTTGCATATTTGTTTGATTTTATGCATTTAGTTACTACTTGGTTAAAGTAATAAAATTCTTTTAAGACCCTATCTTTGAAAAACTTCACTAATGTAAATTGAAAAAATTTTTATGTTAAAACTTGTTTGAAGTTGTATGTGGAACATGGTTTTTGAGCCAAAGAACACACAACCTGTGAGATTTTGAGCTTATTTACATGGTTACATTATGCAACCATAATATTTATTCTTGTGTATTTTCTTCTCTAGAATTACAATCTTTGCTTTGTTTCAGTCTATATGTCCAATATTTAGTGTATTTACATGCTTGCATATGATTGAGGCCATTGTTTGATTTTAGCTCACTTATCCCAAAATTAGCCTACCTTTTACATCACCCTTGTTAGCCCCCTTGAGCTTTTAAATCCCTTCTGTTTTATAACCACATTATTAGCCTTAAGCAGAAAAACAAAATAAGAATCCCAAGTTGAATCCTTGGTTAGCTTAAGATAGATATTGTGTAAAATTTAAGTGTGGGAAATTTTATGGAAACATGGGATGATATGAAAAAGTAGGGAATTAAATTGAATAATTTATTTGAAATTTTGGGAAGCATGCTCATGTGAAATCAAAATAATTAAAGTACCATGTGCATTGAAGAAAAATATATTAAGTAATTAAATAAGGGGATACAAAAAAAAAAGAAGAAGAAGAAAAGAAAAATGAAAAAAATATATTACCCCAAATGCAAAATAAAAAGAATCAATGCACATGGAACAAAATTCAAAAATAAGTTTGATACATGAGCATGTAATACAAAAGTGAAAAAAATTTGGGTAGTTAGGTAAAGTATTTTAAATTTGTATAAAGTATGTATATGTTAGGTGAGATCTTAGACTAATCAAGGATTCACTTTACTAGCTCACTTAGCCTTATATATACCCTTACCTTTACCTCAGCCCCATTACAACCTTAAAAAGACCTCATGATATTTGCATTGATACATTAAATATTTGTTGATTGGTTAGATGAAGAACAAGGTTTAGAAAGCATGACTAGAGAAGAGTAGAGTGAATTACCCTATACACTTAAGAGACTAGAGTGATATACACTACCAGTGAAGGTTCAGTGCTTAATTCTATGTTCCCTGCTTTCATGAGCTATCTTCTTACAAGTTTACTTGCTTTTTATTGTATGATTTGAATTAGTGGAATTTGAATTACTTTTGTCTTGAAGAACTTATTTACTCTTAACCAAGTAAGTAAAAGCATTTAGCATGTAGTTGCATTCATAGGTTGCATTTCATACCATTCCTCTTCATTTTTATAGCTTCTCTTGAGCTTAGCATGAGGACATGCTAGTTTTTAAGTGTGGGGAGGTTGATAAACCACTATTTTATGGTTTATCTTGTACTCAATTGAGTGGTTTTTATTAACTCTTTACCCACTTATTTATACTATTTGCATGGTTTTATATTTCCTTCCTAATTATGTGTTTTGATTGAAAATATGCTTCTTTGATCTTATATTTTCTTATTATTAATCCTCTCTTATTACCATTAGATTCCTTGATATGTGTGTTAAGTGATTTCAGATATTACAGGGCAGGAATGGTTTAGAGGATGGAAAGAAAACATGCAAAAGTGGAAGGAATACAAGAAGTTGGAGAAATTGCTAAGCTGTCCAGCCTGACCTCTTCGCACTCAAACGGCTATAACTTTAGCTACATAGGTCCAAACGACGCGGTTCCAGTTGCGTTGGAAAGATAACGTCCGGGGCTTTAATTTGATATATAATATGCTATATTTTTCCTGACGCTAAGCGACGCAACCACGTACTCCATGCGGCCGCGTCGCAGTGACGGAATTCCAGCGTGGTTGAATTCGAGACCAGCGAATTCTGGGTTGTTTCTAACCCAGTTCTCAGTCCAGAAAACACAGATTAGAGGCTATAAAGTGAAGAAATGCATCCATTCATAAAGAGGCTCAGATAATTCACAATTTTAGGAGTAGATGTAGTTTTTAGAGAGAGAAATTCTCTCATCTCTCTTAGGATTAGGATTTAGGACTTCTCTTAATTTTAGGAGTGACTCTCAATCCCAGGTTCTTTATTTTTATTTATTTTTTCAATTTAATTTATGAACTTTTCCATGTTATGATTTGAATATTTTATTTAATATAATTTGAGGTATTTCAGACTTATGATTGCTCTCTTTAATTTATTAATGCTCTGTGTTTATCCAAGTTATTTTCATTCAAGTAGAGTTTCTTCACTTTTGGCTTTGGTTAAATAATTGGAGACTCTTGAGTTATCAAACTCATTGTTGATTGAAAATTGGAATTCTTCAAGAATTAATTCGAGTTCCACTAACTCTAACTTTTCCTAAGGAAAGACTAGGACTTGAGGAATCAGAATTAATTCATCCACTTAATTTACCTTCATAGTTAGAGGTTAACAAAGTGGGAGAAAAATTCAATTCTCATCACAATTGATAAGGATAACCAGGATAGGACTTCCGGTTCTCATACCTTGCCAAGAGTTTATTTTACAGTTATTTATTTATTTTTATTGCTTGAAAATATACCTGTGCGTATTGACCAAACTCCAGAACCCCAATTTACAAACTCATAACCAATAATAAGAACATACCTCCCTGCAATTCCTTGAGAACTCGGTTATCAATTTCAAAGGGGTTTGTTACTTGTGACAACCAAAACGTTTGTACGAAGGAATTTCTGTCAGTTTAGAGACTATATCTACAACGCGACTGTTTTTATAAAATTCTTTACTGGCAAAAATCCTAACATCAGTATATAATACAAGTTTAAAGGTTTTTTAACTGGCACTCTCTTGTAAATTGCAAATATTTTAACTAATATAAAAGTTTATGTAGGCATTTGACGGGAAGAAATGGGAGAAGTTTAATAGCAAAAAGGTTGTTTCACTGGTATTTGCAAGGATGCAAAGAAAGAACAAAAAATTTTTCGTACAAAGGTGAAGAAGCAGCACAGTTATTTGCTGCTGGGGACTCTGAACATGTCAATATTTCATGTGAATGTGTATATATGTGAATGTATATTAGGTACTGTTAATTAGTTTTGTCAATGTTGTAATAAAGCCTAAAAAAGATGTGAATGTATATGTGAATCGATTTTTTTGACTTGCTCTTATGATAGATCAACCATCTAGAATATTCTTACCAGATCAGCTATCAAAGCTTCTTTGTATTTGTCCTCTGAATTAGTGTTTTACTGTTTTGAATCTAATTCAGAAATTCAAGTATTGAAGCATGGTAAAATATATATAATAGTATAGTATGCTGTTCACAGGATAAATTATTAAAGAAAAATAAAGTATTTGATAAGATAAAACATCATAATTAAAACAAAAAAGTCCATGATTTAAGATCTAAGCTATAAAAAAATGTAAAAAATTTAAAATATAATAGAAAAACCAATTAAAAATTTAAAATATAATGGAAAGACCAATTAATGTGAAATAATAATTAACTTAAGAGTAAAGTATCGTTTTTGTCCCCATCGTTTGGGGTAAATCCTATTTGTGTCCCTAACGTTTAAATCGTCCTATTTGTATTCCTAACGTTTGTAAAAGTGATTCAATGTTATCCTGCCGTCAATTACACATCATGAACGCTTTAGTTTGAGTTTTAAAAACCTCTTCTTGAAGTTAGAATATAAATGTTTGGGATAGAATCGATGATCTACTCCGAAAAATAGCTCATCAAATGTTAAAACTAATTCCTATAACATTTACATAATTCACTTTTCTAAGGGCATGATTGAATCTAAACACAAATAGTAGGTATAATATTAAAATTAACCACATCTAAGTGAGACCTAATTGAGAATGAATACATCCAAGTGAGAATAATTGAAAAATATAATCTGATTTGTTAGTATAATTGATAGTAGGATAACATTGAATCACTTTTATAAACGTTAAGGATACAAATAGAACGATTTAAACGTTAGGGACACAAATAGGACTTACCCCAAACGTTGGGGACAAAAATGATACTTTACTCTTAACTTAAAATTATTAAATTAATCAAAGATGGTAAGTTCTTTAATTTTACAACCAATTGTCTTAAGTTTATAATTTTTTTTAAGAAAAAAATCTTTTAAATAATAGAAAGATCAAACAGAAAATTAACAAAATAAAGATCCGAACTTTTAAGAATATCTATTGTAGCCTATATAAATAAGAATTCCGAATCTTTAATTCTGTAAAGTCATTCATATAATGTCGACAGAAGGATCCATATAAAATATAGTGCATAAAAAATTTTTAAGTAAAAGGAATGAAACTAACCAACTCTAAACATAAATCAAACATGATTATATGATAAATACGGATTTTTAATTTGTATCTGAATATTTTTGTTTATACTTATTGTAATTCTTGGTAGCTGAGCCAATAACATTGTGTAGCATCAAATTGTAGGACCTTAGAATTAAATTGAGGTAACTAAATCGATCATTGATCCTAATTTTCTCATTATAATAATAATTCAACAAAATATATAAATGAATAAAGATGGATCCGTTTTTTATACAAATACCAAATAACATTCATGATATCTACATAACTATAAAAAAGAGTAATGTTTAATTTAAATAATCACTTAACATGTGGTTAACACTTCACTAAACAAAAAACAGATGTGACATTCAAATAATAACACTACAACTATTAAACCAAGAAATCAAAAGAATTCAATAAACCAATGGTCATTCTTCTTTAACTTTAGCAAAATAATAACACACTACAACCTCTTCCAACCTCTTTCCACTCTCACATTCTTCAACTTCACATAACTTTTTTTGACTTCTTCTCCAATCTTTCTTGCATACCATTCGTCATCATCTAGGCTTTTTGCAGCAAACAGTAATGATGGTTGTGCTATTTTCAATATATCTACATAAACCAAAATCTAAAGTTAACATGAAGGCACAAATTGATAGACACTGATAGATGAAGAATGGAATTCATGGTTTGGTATAGAACGATAGGTAAAACATTTTTTTCCTTTCATAGTTTGCATAAATATTTACCTCTTGCCTGGTCAAACTCCTCCGACTTCTGGCCTTTATTAAGAGTTCAAGCAACTCTCTCATAAGTTCTAGGAAGTCCTTGCTTGGAGTTGTCACATTCATGACATGTAATAGATATCTACAAAAGGATTGGTGGTAAACACAAGTAATTTGAGAAATAAAGAGAAGAAAAGAGTAACTTAGCTCACGGGTATATATAGAGAGAGAGATAGAGTTCTTGAACCTTATAGCTAGTCAAGGCTATACTTGGAAGGATTCAATTTCTAAACTCCTAGTGAGACCAATTGAGATATGGATCATCTGATCTATTCCATTAACTTTGAAGTAAATAACAATTACTAGTGTAAGACTAAAAAGAAAGGATGTTACAGCTAGTAACAAACAAGATGTTGCAGATATGCTAGGATAGATAATAAGAAACACGCACTTTGACAAGATTTTCGATCATCATCAAATATTTTGCTAATTGCTATTCTTAATAGTATAATAGAGGCATTGAGTTATCAAATTAACAAGAACAAAGGAACAAAATGCAGAGGTTGAACCAAATAGTAAAAAAAGTGATGAATTGCAAACCAAAACAAGAACAAAGGAACAAAATTGATATTCTGTTTTTCGGTGGATAAATAAGTTCAATACCTAGATATTAGGATTGTTTTTCATAACAACTCAATAATAGGAGAACAACAAAAAAATTGACATGATCAAAACCTTGCTATAGAACGGTACGAAACACCATTAAAGCATAAATTGACGATAACAAAATGCAGATGTTGAACCAAAGAGAAAAAAAGTGATGAACTGCAAACCTGAAAAGTGGTGGTCCTCTTTCATTTGTTGTCTCTCACCGCCGCTTGTCGCCTCTAGCCACCGCAGCCGTCGTGATTGCGTCTCACGGTTGGAAAGGGGAAGAAGATGAAGATTGAATAACAATTTTGTATTTTTCAGATCTTGTTTTTCTGGATCCTTTTGTTTTAAATTATTTGAATTTTTGAAATTTAAAAATTAAAGTTTATTGAATTTTGATATTTGTTAGGTTTATAAGGTTAGTGTTTTTCTGAAATAAAAATAAGGATGTTTCAGTTTTTTATTAGAAATAAATAAAAGGTTATTTTTGTCAATTTTATATAAATTATAAGGATATTTTAGTAAAATTAGTGATATGATATATATTTTAAAAAAAGAAATTTAAATGCTGATGTGGATAATATAAATTACGTGTCAAGTTTTTATTTGTCCACGTTTTTATTGTACCGATACATATAAATTTATCATCGTACCGTAGCAAATACCTTTTCTTTTTATTTATTTTAGATAAAAATTCACGTGCAGTTAATTTTACATAAAATTGATAACTGAGAATAGTTAAATAAAAATTTAGTCAAATCAATTAAATTATTTTACAATTTTTAACTATCAATTTTACGTAAAGTTGACTGTACCTGAATTTTCATCTTTATTTATTTCAGAATTGTCAATTTAGCATAGTTCTAATTCATTTTAAAAACTAGTTTAAGGAATGAAAATATCCCATACTAAAAAATATTTTAAAACACTTATTCTTAAGAGATATAAAATTTGTAATATTTTTTATATTTAAGTATAAAAATTTAAAGA
>NC_029788.2:110874104-110881415 GCF_000816755.2 Arachis ipaensis
TGATATCAATGCATCATGTAAATTAAGTAGTCTAACTCGTCCCTAAAAAATATCTCCAAAGGGGCATGAGGAATGAGTAAATAATATTTAATTTAGAGGAGTGCTACACATACAAGTCATTTTTGTTTACAAGTCTTACAAGTTTTTAATTTATTGGGGTAATTGCATGATATTATATATTGTTATGAGCAATGCTAGAGAGCTAGTAATTTTTGTAATTTGTAGCTATCAAATAGTTATCAATGATGATTTTAATGGTGTGAGATTGGTGTAAAATTTCATTCTGTTACGGACCCGAGCCACGGAGCTCGGACCCGGGACCGCACCCAACCCGGCTCCACGGGTCCAACCCGCACCTCGCTCAGAAGGCCCCAAAAACCGGCCTTCCAGAGCTCCTAACCAACTTTTCGAATTCATTCGTCCATCTTACCTTAACCAGATAAGATAAGATAAGATACCCGTCATCGCCTATAAATAGAGGACCCAAGTCCCTCCAGGTATTCATTCATTCCTCACACCTTATACCTCTTAGATCCATTCTGACTTGAGCGTCGGAGTGTCTTTGCAGGTACCTCCCCCATTGCTCCAGTCAGGCAACCCGGCTTCAGCCCAGGTCCGCAGGTTCCCGATCCATCCTTCAACCCGTACCAGAGACATCTCGTACATTGGCGCCGTCTGTGGGGAACCTGTGCCAGCCGAGCCGGATGGGGGACGTCCTGGAGGAAACCCCCTCAAGCCAGGATGACTCCCGACCGCTTCATCCAACCCCAAAACACCGGGAGGTCGCGAACCAAGCAAGAATAGCAAGTACTGTCCACCACACGAACGACCACGTCGTCACGGACCAACGACATCCTGAGAAGGCCAGGGACAAAGCGGCGCAGATCATCCAGGATCTCTGCCTCCGGGTCCAGGAGCTCGAAGGCAAATTGACCAATAGAGAAAAACACAACAACGAACACGGAAGCTAGGCAACTTCCAGATCAAGATCTCGCCGCGGCAGGTCGCCAACCCGACGACCCGATAGGAGAAATGGTCGCAGCGCCTCATGCAACCACGAACACGAGAAATCGCCGGAACGGCGGTACAACAAAAAACACCACCGCAGCGCCTCCCGAGATTTAAGTCGTCAACACGACTCAGACGAAGATCGGAGGTACCGGAATACCAAGCGCACAAGAAACGACCACACAATAATGGGAACTACACCCTTCACAGAAAGAATCTTAAGAGCAAAACTCCCCAAAGGTTTCGACAAACCTACCGACATGAAGTACGATGGGACCAAGGATCCCCAGGAACATCTAACGGCCTTCGAAGCCAGGATGAACCTAGAGGGAGCGGCCGACGCGGTCCGATGCAGAGCCTTCCCGGTAACCCTTGCAGGGCCGGCAATCAAATGGTTCAACGCCCTCCCAAACGAATCCATAGCCAGTTTCCACGATATAACACGAAAGTTCATGGCCCAGTTCACAACTAGAATCACCAAAGCCAAGCACCCCATCAGTTTGCTAGGGGTCACGCAAAAACAAGAAGAATCCACAAGGAAATACCTCGACCGCTTCAACGACGAATGCCTAACGGTTGACGGACTCACGGATTCCGTCGCCAGCCTTTGCTTAACCAACGGACTCATGAACGAAGATTTTCGCAAACACCTCACCACCAAACCAGTATGGACCATGCACAAGATCCAAAATGTCGCCAAAGATTATATCAATGACGAAGAAGTCAGCCAGGTTGTCGCCGCCAACAAACGGCAGCACGACAACACCCCACACGGCAACCCGACTTCTCGCCAAAATCCACCACCCAGAGAGAGTCAAAGGGACCACCCCAGACCGACAAATACAAACCGACCACCGAGAATTGGCAAATTCTCTAACTACACACCCCTGACAGCACCAATTACCGAAATATACCACCAAATAGCAGATCGAGGCATCATTCTGAAAGCCCGACAACTCAAAGAAAGGACGGGAGGCAACAAAACCCTCTACTGCGACTACCACCGAGGTTACGGTCACAGAACACAAGATTGTTTCGACCTTAAAGACGCCCTCGAACAAGCCATACGAGACGGCAAACTCCCAGAATTTGCCAAAATCATCAGAGAACCGAGACGTGCGGAAAGAGACAGGTCGCCGGAAAAAGACGGGCGTAACCCGAGAACCCAGAAGCAACCCTCCAGGGAAAGCCCGGAAGACGACCCGACCATCATAATCAACGTCATCACGGGCAAGGACATATCAAGCAAGTCAAAACTAACAATGAAAAAAGATCTCAAAGTAATGGCGGTCAGAAACCAAACTCCAACCATTGCAGCCGACAACACGATAACCTTCTTACCAGAGGATTGCCAGCACGGCACCTCGGCCGAAGATGCCCCCTTCGTCATCTCGGCTAGAATCGGAACAGGATTAGTACGAAGAATACTGGTGGACACCGGGGCAGACTCGAACATCCTCTTCTGAGGAGCCTTCGACAAGCTCAGGCTCCACAACAACAACCTCCAAACACACCGCAACAGCGTCACGGGACTCGGAGACAACTTCCTCAAACCAGACGGCTCAATCACCCTTCCCATCACCATAGGAACAAGTAACCAAAAGAAGACAGTCCTATCTGAATTTGTAATCCTAAAAGACTCCACAGCCTATAACGTGATTCTCGGAATAAAAACAATCAACGACTTCTCTGCAATCATCTTTACCAAATACATCCTCATGAAGTTTAGAACCGACGACGGCTCCGTCGGTACCATCCACGGGGACCGAGAGGTCGCAGCCGAATGCGACAACACCAGCCTAGCTCTAAGGAAGAAATCCCGAGACGCGGCCGGGGTATTCCTAGCCGACCTAGATGCCCGCCAAGACGACCAACCCAGGCCAGAACCAGAAGGAGACATGGAAAAACTACAAATAGGGCCAACCAAGGAGGAATACACCTTCATTAATAGGAACCTCCCATACGATCTTAAAGAAGAACTCTCCCAACTCCTGAAGCAAAATAGAGACTTGTTCGCATTTACACCAGCCGACATGCCGGGAATAAACCCCGACCTTATGTCCCACCGGCTAGTCGTGGACCCCAAAGCTAAACCAGTGGCACAAAAGAGACGAAAAATGTCATTAGACCGAGCCGCCGAGGTCAAAAAGCAAGTTAAAGCCCTACTCGAAGCCAACTTCATCAGGGAACTCCCCTATACGACATGGCTAGCCAACGTCGTACTAGTGAAAAAATCTAACGGGAAATGGCGAATGTGCGTCGACCACACGGACCTCAACAAAGCCTGCCCAAAGGACACCTTCCCCTTACCAAACATCGACGGATTAGTAGATGCCGCATCCAGCCACCGATACCTCAGCTTCATGGACGCATATTCCGGCTACAACCAGATCCCGATGCACCGACCAGACGAAGAAAAAATAGCGTTCATCACCCCAGACGGGACATACTGCTACACAGTGATGCCCTTCAGCCTGAAAAACGCTGGAGCCACCTATCAAAGACTTGTCAACAAGATATTTCAAAACCTATCCGGAAGCAAACTAGAAGTCTACATAGACGACATGCTCGTCAAGACCGAGTCCGGCGAGCAACTCACCAACGACCTCAAAGTCATAATGAGCACCCTAAGAAAGCACCAAATGCGACTCAACCCGGCAAAATGTGCCTTCGGAATGGAGGCAGGGAAGTTCCTCGGCTTTATGATCACACAACGCGGAGTTGAAGCAAACCCGGAGAAATGTCGCGCCATCCTCGAAATGACGAGCCCAAAAAACCTTAAAGACATCCAAAAGCTCACCGGCCGATTGACGGCGTTATCACGCTTTCTCGGGGCATCGGCCCAAAAAGCGATCCCCCTCTTCAAACTAATGAAAAAAGGGGCCCCTTTCAAGTGGGAAACGGAATGCGAAGAAGCGTTCCAACATTTCAAGAGAGTCTTAGCGGAACCACCAATCCTCGCCAAACCCCAGACAGGGGAAACACTCTACCTGTACCTCTCCATAACGGAAGAGGCACTTGCAGCAGCGCTCATCCGTGAAAACGAAGAAAAAGAACAAAAACCCGTATACTTCATAAGCAGAGTCTTACAGGATGCGGAAGCTCGCTACTCACGCTTAGAAAAACTAGCCTTCGCACTCCTTACAGCCTCCCGGCACCTACGACAATACTTCCAGGCTCATTCCGTGACTGTCCGAACCGACCAAGCGGTCAAGCAGGTACTACAAAAACCCGACCTAGCGGGCAGAATGCTAGCATGGTCCATCGAACTATCCCAGTTCGATATCAAGTTCAAACCCCGATACGCGATCAAAGCACAAGCCATGGCCGACTTTATCGCCGAAATGACACCAGGAGACTCCACCCCCGAATCATGGAAGCTACACGTTGACGGCTCCTCGAACATCACTTCCGAAGGCGCCGGAGTCATCCTCGAAAGCCAAATGGAGTCGTGATCGAACAGTCAGTACGATACGAATTCCCAGTCTCAAACAACCAGGCAGAATACGAGGCCCTCTTGGCAGGCCTAGCCCTAGCTCGGGAAGTCGGAGCAAAGGTTCTAGAGGTAAATACCGACTCACAGGTAGTCAGCTCCCAAATTAACGGAGACTACCAGACACGAGATCCCCTACTCCAACAATACCTCGCCAAGGTAAACAAACTAAAAGAAGGATTCGAGCGAGTTACCATACAGCACGTCCCTAGGGAACAAAACGCCAGAGCAGACCTACTTTCCAAACTAGCCAGTACCAAACCAGGACACGGTAACAAATCGCTAATCCAGGAAGTCATCAAGTCACCCTCCGTGTCAACGACAACCAATGCTCATCTGACACTCTCGAACCAAGGATCTTGGACCTACCCTATCCTACAGTACCTCCTTGACGGAACACTGCCGCTAGATCCCAAAGAGGGAAAACGAATAAAAAGGGAAGCCGCCAACTATACCGTTGTCGCAGGACAGCTATACGCGGACTCTCGCAACCCCTGCTCAAATGCGTCGAACCCGAGAACACGGAGTACATACTCCACGAAATCCACGAAGGTTGCTGCGGCCACCACGTCGGAGGCAAAACATTAGCCCAAAAACTCATCAGGGCAGCCTACTTTTGGCCCACGGTTATCCGGGATTCCATACAAATAGTTAAAAGCTGCGACAAATGCCAAAGGCATGCCAATATCCACCAAGCCGCCCCACACCAGCTCAGCATCATATCGGCAGAATGGCCATTCGGCACCTGGGGGATCGACCTCGTCGGACCCTTCCCTACGGCACCCGGTCAACTCCGGTATCTCATCGTCGCCATAGACTACTACACCAAATGGATCAAAGCCGAACCCCTAGCCTCCATAACGGCAGTCCAATGCCGTAAATTCCTCTGGCGACAGATCATCACCCGATTCGGGATCCCCGAGATCGTTATCTCGGACAACGGAACCCAATTTGCTGACAAAAAGTTCAGAGAATTCTTAGAAGGACTACGCGTATCTCACCGTTTCAGCTCGGTAGAACACCCCCAAACAAACGGACAGGTGGAATCCGCAAACAAAATAATCGTCAAGGGACTCAAGAAACGGCTCGACGAAGCCAAAAGACTATGGGCCGACGAACTCGGATCGGTCCTATGGTCATACCGAACCACACCGCAAACGACCACGGGAGAAACACCCTTCCGATTAACATACGGCGTAGAGGCAGTCATCCCGGTAGAAATCGGAGACCCAAGCCCCAGAAAAACGGTCGGCGGTAACGACGAGGAAGCAGAACGAGACCTCATTGACGAGGAAAGAAGCATAGCTCATATCAAAGAGCTAGCCCTAAAACAGAAAATCAGCTTAAGATACAACCATGGCGTCGTCCGGCGAGAATTCGCGACCGACGACCTCGTCCTACGATGAAACGACATCTGTCCCCCGACCCCAGGAAAAGGGAAACTCACCCCCAACTGGGAAGGACCATACAGAATCAAGGCGGTAATCGGAAAGGGAGCATATAAACTCGAACGACTTAACGGCGACTCATATACCATAAAACAATTCTAAATCTACACAAAGCAGAGACGAAACAAAATGCAAAGAAAGACAAAGCAGAGGAAACAAAAAGAAACAGAAGAACACTAACCTGATGATGCGAAGGAAATAAATCCAAGGAGAAAATGCTACGGCAGAAGACCAACCAAAGCCACAGAGTGTGAAAGGAAAGCAGAAGATGCTCTTTCGGAGAAGAAAGCAATAGAGAAATGAAGCAAACGAGGGAACTGAAGGAAGAAAACCAAAACGGTTTTGAAAAAGTGAAATAACGCAAATACCCCTGCAAAGCAAAGCAAACGTGAGGGCAAAAGAGGAAAACGCCCCCTCACAATAAATGCCCCCTTGGAAAAAGCAATTAATAAATCACGCCTCGAAGAACGCAACGGGCGCAACAGACACAGAAGAGTCACGTCAGACCAAAACGGTCAGACGAATCTTCCACGAGACGAAACCGAGGCACCGACCTCATCTCAAAAGAACCAAACAGCCACTCTAGAAAAACTAAAGGCCTAAGCCCGCAGTAAAAACAGTATCTCCCAGTGACAGACCAACCTCGCTCACTCTCCCGCTGCGGGGGCAACTGTTACGGATCCGAGCCACGGAGCTCGGACCCGGGACCGCACCCAACCCGGCTCCACGGGTCCAACCCGCACCTCGCTCAGAAGACCCCAAAAACCGGCCTTCCAGAGCTCCTAACCAACTTTTCGAATTCATTCGTCCATCTTATCTTAACCAGATAAGATAAGATAAGATACCCGTCATCGCCTATAAATAGAGGACCCAAGTCCCTTTAGGTATTCATTCATTCCTCACACCTTATACCTTTTAGATCCATTCTGACTTGAGTGTCGGAGTGTCTTTGCAGGTACCTCCCCTCATTGCTCTAGTCAGGCAACCCGGCTTCAGCCCAGGTCTGCAGGTTCCCGATCCATTCTTCAACCCGTACCAGAGACATCTCGTACACATTTAATGATTCACTTTTTTTTACTGGTTACTGACCAAAATTTAACAAAGTTATTGCTCCATAGACTTTTCCTATTGTTATTATATGGAGATAATGAGAAATGAGTAGTAGTCGCAAGCATGACCTTTGAATTCCACCACCGCCTTTACCGGTAAATTGATTGATTGATCTATCATACGCCTAATACTACTTTCTTGCAATTGCAATTGCATCATTATGTCACTATTATTATTCTTCCTACAAACCTACACATATAGATATTTTCAGGTTTTAATTTCAAGTGAGTTCTATGGTATCTTTGTTATAAT
>NC_029788.2:110881608-110882979 GCF_000816755.2 Arachis ipaensis
TTGTCTAATTTTTTTTTTAAAATAAAAAATAAAATATTTAAAATAAAAAATAAATTATGTAAAATTTATTAAATATTATTTATTTATTTTTTTAATAACTTAAGTACAAAGTGATAGACACTATAGCATTATAGACATTATAGCATTCACCTTAATTTCATGTTCACCACATATACTTGACGCTTGTATTTTCTTTCATAAATACCAAAATTGTACTAAAATCCAAATAATTTGAAAACTAATTTTTTTCGACCGAAATTAAATTTAGTTAATTTTGTCATTTTTTTCTTTTTGAAAAATTGTGGCTAAATTTTTAATTGACTAATTATTTTAAAATAAAAGGTTGGGTTCGCTAATTAAATTGGTCAACTCCTTAACACAAATATTATTTAACTTCAATACCGTCTAATTCCCAAATTAAACTTAAAATTATGGCCGGCTTAAAAATATCTCTTTTTGGAAGTATATTGGCTCATAAAATAATGAGTAATTCTAATAATTTCATTCTTGTTAATAATATAACTGTAATTATACATATCTTATTTCGAGTTTAATTGATCTTAAATTATAATTTTGAGATTATTATTCGTATTATTTAATTCATATTGATTTTTATCCCAAAGTATATATATAGGTACCTTAATAAACTTCCTGTACCAATTTAGAGGTGTGTAAATCCAAACCGATCCAAATTAAACCACTCATCTAATTCAATCCAAATCGAAAATCAATTAAAACCGCATTAATTCGGATTTAATTGGATTCTATTTTTTGTAAACCGCTAAATTGGATCGGATTTCGAATCTACTTTTCATAACCGATTCAATCCAATTCAAACCGCACAATGTACTATAATATTATTATTTATTATTATATTTACAATTATACTTATAACATGTTCAATTTGTTATATATTTTTCTATTATTCATGTATTATTATTATTTAATAAATATTTTATGTTCAAAATATTATTTAGTTATTTATTTTAATTAACCTATGATTTTATTTCTATTGTTATGTTATCGTTGGATTTTTAAGATATTGTTAAGACTTGATATGTCATTGTTGATTATTTAAAATTTGATGTTGAGACTTGTTATATGTATTTAATTTTTTTTATTTAAAAAACCGCAAATACAAACCGATCCAAACCGCTTGTAATCGGATCAGATCGGATCGGATTTCCAAAAAAAGTTCATCCAATCCAAACCGCACCGCACATAAGATCGGATGACTTTTTCCCTTAAAACCGAACTAAACTGCACCGCAAACACCCCTACCAATTAAGAAGGGAGATTAAAAATAAACAAAAATGTTTGATAACAAAAAAATTTAGTAAAAAATATTCATTATTTATTCTATTTAATATT
>NC_029788.2:110883284-110884335 GCF_000816755.2 Arachis ipaensis
ATTATCGAAAAGAGACAGCAAAACACAGGCACCTTATCCTTTGAAAAACAAATAAAAAGCATTATTGTTGCTATTAATCATGTATGTCGTGTTATTTATGGTAAGCTATACATGTTGAAGTTGAAGGTAAGCCAACTCTATATATAGTTCATATTATTATTGTATTAAAATGGTAATGGAGTAGGTGCTGATGACATTTTATAATGTTAAATGCTAAATTCTCTTCAAGACAAATTGAAATTAGTATCAATGTATAATAGTTGCCTTTCAATTTTTCATGCCAAAAAAGGTTACGTGACTTTACCTTCTGAGATTTAGTGATCGCGATGTGTATGCATGTTGGCCTTTCCTTTATTTTCTCATATTTTTCTTGCAATAAATTATCAACTTTCAACACTGTCCCAAATATTTTACTTAAGTATCAAAATTATTGTTAAACTCTTTTTTCAAATGTTTTGAAAAGAACTTAAAATTATACCATTATTGTTAAACTATTTTTTCAGATTTTTATAATTATATCAAGTAATTATTAAACATAAAAAAAATATAAACTATGAGTTTACAATAAATTTAAAATACATATCTTTATTTTAGTGTAATCATTATATATAATTCACAAAATCAATCATTTATATATAACATTCTTTTATATATAACACTATATTATAAAAACATAAAAATTAATCACTCATAAAAAAATAAAACAATTTTATATTTATAAGTTAATTCATGAATAACATAATCAAATTAAATTAATATTGATTGAGATATTCTAAGACCGGAAAATGCCAAAAAGTATGGTATATGGCTCCTGACAGTTTGGGTTTGGTTGTGAGTGGAGAGATGTCTGGCATAATTTGTGTTGTTTCAATATGGATTCAACCCACCACTTGCCACTATCTTCCCAACTTTTTGATCCCCTTTTTCAATTCTTTTTATATAATATATATAAAAAATATTATATATACATCAAAATTAATTTATATATATTTTATAGTAACATATATTCTATATGAATATGTAATTTTTAATAGACATATAGTATAATTGA
>NC_029788.2:110884691-110903672 GCF_000816755.2 Arachis ipaensis
AATTTTTTCTATAATTTTGTAAAATTTTTAATTAAGTTCTTATATTTTTTTAATTAAATTCTGACACTAATTTTTTTAATTCGGTTCTTACATTGTTTTTTATTTGGATCCCTACACCAAATTTTTTTTAGTTGAATTCTTATAAAATTAAACAAATTACTGTCAAGAGGGACCTAATTAAAAAAAAAAGTGCAGAGACCTAATTAAAAGAAAAAAAAAAGTATAAAAACTTAATTAAAAATTTTGCAAAATTATAGAGACTAACAGAATAATTAAACCTATTTTAATTTATATATATTTTATAGTTTAAAATATATTCTATATGACTATGTAATTGTTAATAGACATATAGTGTAATTGATTATATATAAAATGAAGACTAAGTACAAATAAAAATCCCGATCATGATCTACACTGCCTCCCCATGCATTTAAGGAATTAAGAGTGATCATCAATGAATTCAATGTATTATATGTTTAACGTATTCTTTCTATCAAAACTATTTTAATTTGTGATTTTTAAAGAGTGTTATTAGATATGAGTTATTAAAGTTGAAAATAAAATATCTGCCACTGTTGGCCGCATCATGCATGTCCCTGTCCCAAATGGGTGCTTGTCAATTTCTTTTTCGAGAAATGGCATTTCATAATAACAAGTTGCCGTTGAGTAGGCTGTCTGAAAATTTTGAAGGTGTTTGATAGGCTCCTGAGTAGGTAAGTTATGAAATTTAGATATCAGATTGATTAGTTCAGCCTTCAGTTCAAATTTTGCAGCCAGATTTAGATGACGCGCTAGATACAGTTGCAGTGTAAAGTCTGGAGCTCCTGCTTCTTGAAGAGTAATTCTTCTAGGTTTCGCCATATTGTCTGCATGTAAATCAACTGAGTCAATAGAAGAGGAGCTTGTTTCTTCCTCAAATGCCGCTTTAGATTCGCTCTCAGATAAGACTGGTGAATTGGTAGTAACCACTTCACCACCCTCAGAGGCTAACCAACACCGAACTCGTCTAATACGTGAAATAGTTCTTTCAATTTCAGGATCAAACGCGGCTAAGCTCGGATCAGGTAGTGAACACGTCATTCAATGAAAGAAACATACAGCTCATGGTAATAAAATAAAATAAAAATATGCAAATATGTAAAATTAAAAATATTTACACCAACTAATAATTTAGCACGCTATTGCAACTCCCCGGCAACGGCGCAAAAAATTGACGTGGCGAAAATTAGTCGATTAAGAAATTAATATAGAAATAACGTTGCGAGTACAGTTCCTAATCGACAAAAATCCACTTATCAATTTAAAAGGGTTGTCACAAATTTTAGAATAAAAATACTAGGAGTAGAAATCTCAGGTCGTCTCCCAACGAGTTGACAAAAGAGTGTTATTTTATTAGTCAGGAGTTTTTTGAAAAATTTTAAGAGTTGGAGGACAGAAAAATAAATGATTGTAAATTAAGGCAATGGAAATTAGCAAGAGAATTTATGATGAGTTTGAAAAACTCTATTTCCAATTATGTGATGATCAAACATTATTAATAAAATAAGTTGCAAAAATTATTGATATTAAATTAAAATGATTAAATTAATTTTTGCAATGCAGGTTCAATTTGGGCCGAAAAACAAAATTTTGGTGCAAGCCCAAATTACATTCAGCCTTTGGTTTTGATAATATATGATGAATATGGCTGATTTGATTTTTATGTTACTTGGGCCCAAATGATTTTGATTGCTTTAAGCCCAAGTTTGTTACATGTTTTCCCAACTGCTCATTGCTTGATCCAAATTTCATCAGGAAAGCAAAAATTATTATTGGGCCAGAAATTTAATTATTATTGCAACTAAGCTCAATTCCATGAGAGTTCCTCATGCTTTGTCCGAATCCATGAAGCAAAGAAAAACATATCATCAAATGCTTCCAACGGATTCTATTACACTTCCTGAAAGGATTTCAAAGCTAATTTAAACATTGGAAATATAAGCAAGTGAGAGAAGATTGATTTGACTAAGCGCATCATTGCTACACGCCAACTAAGGGAAGCAAAAGCAAGCTATTTTCAATTAATTAGTTTAACAACTTTGAATTGCTTTTCTTCATATTCTTTCTTCTCTCTCACTTCTTTCTCTCTTCGGTTATTACACAGAAAATATTGGCAGCCATGGAAACAAAAATGAGCTACCGAAAAGAAGAGAAAGCAAGCCTAAAGACCATCACAATGATGGCAAGAAAACATACTAAAATAAAAATGAGCTGTGGCTGAGATTATCACCAATTGTGGTTAGATTTGGTGAGGTTATCTTGAGCTCTTCATGCTCAAAAATGGAAGGTAAAGATTCGGCCAGCAAGGGAGATTCTTGAAGCATGGCTTGTCTTTGATTCTGCTCAACCACCACAGGAAGTAGCTAGAGTGGCGAAGTGATGGTTGAGGCAGAGATTAAAGCAGATGAAGTCATTATCATCATGAAGCATCAAGGGCCAGAAATCCATCTTGGAGAGCAAGCCAAGGATGGAGAGCTCGGATTGATGAAGGGTGATGATCAAGAAAGGACTAGAGGTAATTGCATGTTGGGTTTTGCATGGTTATCTCTTCTCTCTCTGTGCGGCCGAACCGGTTTCTTGAAGGAAGAAGAAGTTGGCTTGGGTTTTTGGCTTCAAGTGTGGAAGCTTCTCTCTTCTATAAAAAGGGAGAACAGCCACTGTTTGGAGCAAGGAGTTAGAAGTAAGCAGTGAGAGTGCAAGGCACAGGATTCTCAGAGCTACCTAAGCTTACAGATTTTCTTCTCCTTCAATGTATTCTGTTTAGTATTTTTCTGTTTAATTTTGTCATGTCTTGAGTCTCATGGAAAAAGGCAAACAGTGAGGTTTGTAATGAAAAAGTCATAGAGCGAAAAAAGGCAGAGAGTGCAAAATTAAAAGAAAAAGCCATTGATGTCTTAGAGTTCCTTTGTTCATCTATGTTGTGTTTCATGATTCTGTGAGAATCCCCTTGTAAGTTGGGTTAGCACTTTACAGTTTGTAATCAGGTTGATTATAGTGAAATTCCATCATTGTTGTGATGGAGACTGGATGTAGGCTGCAGTGCACTTAGCAGCCGAACCAGGATATATCTGGGTGTAATCTTCCTTCTCTCCTACTCCATTTCTGTTTTCTACTGCACAGGAGTAAAAACCAAAAATGTCTCGTGCCAAGTGACGAGACAAAATGAAAATGTCTCGTGGCTAGGGACGAGCTAAAAACAGAAAAGTCTCCTCTAAATCAGCAAGTGTTAGCAAGCAAAAAAAAGGGGCTAAGATTCAATCTCCCCCTTCTCTTAGCCACTGAAACCATTAATTGGTATCAGAGTTTGGTCTCAAAGAGATCAAGCTTTGCAGCTTGGAGCAAAGATCCTCATGGCAGAAAACAGTGACGCAAATGTGGTGTCTTATAATCTAACTGAAGGTCAATCAAGCAACAGACCCCCTCTTTTCAATGGGAAAAATTATACCTATTGGAAGGAGAGGATGAAGATATTTGTACAAGCAGTGGATTACAGACTATGGAAAATCATCTTGGAAGGACCACAATATCCAACTGTTACAAGTGCCGAAGGAGTTGTTTCTCTCAAACCTGAAGCAAGATGGACAGAAGAAGATAGGAAGAAGGTAGAGTTAAATGCCAAGGCAATAAATCTGCTCAACTGTGCTATAAGCTTCGAGGAGTACCGACGGGTATCAAGATGCACAACAGCAAAGGAAATCTGGGACAAATTGCAAATCACCCATGAAGGAACCACCATTGTAAAGAAGACTCAGACAGACATGTTGAATAGAGAGTATGAAATGTTTGCAATGAATGAAGGAGAGTCCATTGATGAACTGTTCGAACGGTTCAATGCTATCATTGTTGGCTTAGATGCTCTGGGAATTACACATTCTGATTCTGTGCTAGTGAGAAGAGTGTTGAGATGTCTCACAAAAGAGTGAGAAACAAAGGCTTTAATTATTTCTGAAAGTAGTAGCTTAGACTCCATGACACTTGATGATTTGAGAGGAAATCTTCTTGCTTTTGAAAATACCTATTTGAAAAAAGATACAAAAAAGAAAGGAATTGCTTTTTCTTCTGTGACTAACCCTCTGGATGATGAATCCAGTGATAACTCTTCTGAAAATGAGTTTGTGTTATTTGCAAAAAAATTCAGGAAAATGGCTAAGCTCAAAGGCAAAGGCAGCAGTACAAGGAGAGTGAAGAAAGACCTTAGCAAAGTAACTTGCTACAATTGTAAGGAAATGGGGCATTTCAAATCTGATTGTCCCAAGCTGAAAAAGGAGGAAAAGCCGAAAAGAGGAAAGAAGAAAGGACTGATGGCCACATGGGAAGACCTGGAGAATGACTCTGATGATGATGATGAAGAAACCGAGACCAAGTCACAAACATGTCTCATGGCAGACCACATAGATCAGGTAGTCTTTCATAACCCTAACACTGAAGATCTTCATCTTATGATAGACCACCTCTTTGAAAAAATAAGATGTTTTTTGCTGGAAAATCAAGAACTTGAACAACAAATCACCATTCTCAAGGCTGAAAACAGTTTTTTAAAAGAAAAAGTAAGAGAGGCCGAAACTGCTTGTGACCTTGTTGAAGATAATAAGCAGTTAAGAGCCCAAGTTAGAAGCTGTGAAAGTAACCATTCTGTTCTTGCATATGTGGATTGTTTTAAGCAAAATGAAGAGTTGTTTAAAGAGGTTAAAAGACTTAAGGAAGACTTAGCCAAGTTTACACAAAGTTCCGAAAGTTTAAATCACATCTTGGCTAGTCAAAAACCTCTTTATGATAAGGCTGGGTTGGGGTTCTATAAATCTGAAAATTCACATTTTGAAAATATTGCTTCATCTTCTAATGATACAAGATTTCAAGATCCCACCTACTTTAATAAAACATCAACTCCAAGATTTTGTAGACTATGCAATCGGAATGGACACTTTCCCATTCAATGCTTTTTCGGTGAAAGAATGGTCGGTGACAAGGTTTATAAAATTGTTTTTGATTACAATGGCTTAGGACATAGAAGATGGTTTAACGTAAAAGGATCCAAAAAGATTTGGATACCTAAAGTTACTTGAGCTTGTTTTGTAGGTGTACCTAGCATCCAAAATGAAGGAAAATATGTGGTATATGGACAGCGGATGCTCTAGGCATATGACCGGAAAGACAACCTTCTTCATAAAGCTTGATGAATATGATGGAGCTTGGTTAGAGGAATTCCAAACATTAAGTTTGATAAGGATCTTACTTGTGACGCTTGTCAATTAGGCAAACAAGTAAAATCATCTTTTAAATCAAAAGATGGAATTTCAACCAAACGGCCATTGGAAATGTTACATATTGATCTTTTTGGTCCTACTAGAACTCAAAGTTTAGAAGGTAAACATTATGGTCTTGTGGTGGTAGATGATTACTCTAGATTTGGTTAGGTACTTTTCCTTGCTCATAAGAATGATGTTTTTCATGCTTTTTCCACCCTTTGTAAGAAAATTCAAAATGAAAAGGATTTGAAAATTGCCCATTTGAGAAGTGATCATGGAAGAGAATTTGAAAATCAAGATTTTGAAAAATTCTGTGATGACTTAGGGATTTCTCATAATTTTTCATGCCCTAGAACCCCCCAACAAAATGGGGTGGTTGAAAAAAGGAATAGAAGCCTTCAAGAGATTACTAGGGCTATGCTATGTGAGAATGAAATTCCTAAATTCTTATGGGCTGAAGCTGTGAACACAACATGTTATATTTTGAATAGAACAATCATTAGAAAAGGGTTAAAGAAAACACCATATGAGCTATGGAAAGGAACCCCTCCAAATCTTAAGTATTTTCATGTTTTTGGATGTAAATGTTTTGTACTTAACAATAAGGAAAACCTTGGAAAATTTGATCCAAAATCATATGAAGGAATATTTGTTGGATATTCCACCACAAGCAAGGCCTATAGAGTTTATCTCAAGGAGCATAGGACAATAGAGGAATCCATACATGTTACTTTTTGTGATTCTAACTTAATTCCCAGTATTGTGAAGGATATTGATTCAGATTGTGAAGAGGCTGGAACAAATAAAGAAAATCCCAAATCTGTGCAAAGTGAAGAATATGTCAGCCCGGTTTTGTCTCGTCAGATTGAAGGAGACATTTCCATTTTGGCTCCTGAGCAGGCACGAGCAACTAAAACAGTGAGACCACCAGAAGATCATCAAAGCTCTACACCTGTCCAAAAGCCTAGAGAATGGAAGTCTATGAGGGGTTATCCTCATGACTTCATCATTGGTGATCCCTCTCATGGTGTAACAACAAGATCATCCACCAAAAGGCAAGCCGAACCTAGCAATCTTGCTCTCTTGTCACAAATAGAGCCCAACAATGTCAAACAAGCTCTTGAGGATCCATCATGGGTTAAAGCAATGCAAGAAGAGCTTGCTCAATTTGACAAGAATGAGGTTTGGACACTAGTACCTCATCTGGATGGTAAGAAAGTTACCGGTACTAAGTGGGTATTTAAAAATAAACTTGGCGAGGATGGACAAGTTGTTCGTAACAAGGCTAGATTAGTGGCCCAAGGTTACGATCAAGAAGAGGGTATAGATTTTGATGAGTCTTTTGCTCCGGTAGCTAGAATGGAAGCAATTAGATTGCTTCTTGCCTATGCCACCCATAAAGGTTTCAAAATGTTTCAAATGGATGTTAAGTGTGCTTTCCTTAATGGCTTTATTGATAGAGAAGTGTATGTGGCACAACCCTCCGGTTTTGAACAAAAAGAGTTTCCAAATCATGTTTTCAAATTAACTAAGGCTCTTTATGGTCTTAGACAAGCTCCAAGAGCTTGGTATGAAAGGCTTAGTGCCTTCTTGTTGGAAAATCAATTTCAAAGGGGTACAACTGATACTACTTTATTTATTAAAGCATCTAATGATGATATACTCCTTGTTCAAGTTTATGTTGATGACATTGTATTTAGATCGGCCAACATTTCCTTGTGTGAAGAGTTTGGAAAACTCATGACTAGTGAGTTTGAAATGAGTTTAATGGGAGAGCTTACTTTCTTTCTTGGCCTCCAAATTAAACAAACTCCTAGTGGTACTTTTATTTACCAAGAAAAGTATGCAAAAGAGCTTATCAAAAAGTTTGGCCTAGAAAATTCCAAAGCAATGGGTACACCAATGCATCCCAACACAAAACTTGAAAAGGATGATGATGGTCAAGATGTGGATGAAACAAGGTATAGGGGAATGATAGGTTCACTCATGTACCTTACTTCCTCTAGACCGGACATTGTCCAAAGTGTGGGTGTATGTTCAAGATTCCAATCTCACCCAAAAGAATCCTATCTCATGGCTGTTAAGCGCATCATTAGATATATTAAGGGAACTTGTGATCATGGATTATGGTATCCTAAATCTGATGACTTTTGTGCAGTAGGGTTTTGTGATGCAGATTTTGCGGGAGATAGAGTGGATAGACGAAGCACATCCGGCATGTGTTGCTTCCTTGGAAGCTCACTCAATATGTGGTCAAGCAAAAAGCAAGCCACAGTGGCTTTATCCACAGCTGAAGCAGAATACATTTCCGCATCTGCATGTTGCACTCAATTAATTTGGTTAAAAACACAATTAGAAGACTACAAATTAAAAATCAATAGTATACCCTTATTTTGTGATAATATGAGTGCTATAAACATTTCAAAAAATCCTGTTTTGCACTCAAGAACAAAGCACATTGAAATTAAATATCATTTCATTAGAGAACATGTGCAAAAGGGAACTATTGATATTCAATTTGTAAAATCTGAAGACCAAATTGCTGATATTTTTACAAAACCTCTCTATGAAGACAGATTCTGCACCTTGAGAAAAAGTTTGGGAATGTTTGATTTAAGTTTCATTGAAAACTTGTGAATTTTTAACTCTGTTCAGTTTTGTCTCGTAGGTTTGAACGAGATAAAAACGCAAGCTTGATGGAGGAGCTATGATCAAGGGGGAGGCAACGCAGATTTAAATTCTCATGGGCCCCACCTAATAATTCTTGACCCCACCATGGCAGTTTAGTTAGTTATTCCTTCTTTGAAAAATAAAATCACAAAATCCCTTGGATTGTCTTTTCAAATCTTGTTGGAAGAAGTATGTTGTTAAATCATATCTTTTCCTTCCAACTAATCCCTTGATTCAAGGAAAACTCTCTCTTTATCACTTTTTTGAAACTCCCATGTGGTTAATAACCGCGCCATTATGGTCATTAACCTCCCATCATCTCTCTCCAATCCTCATTTATTGCACCACTAACCTCCTTCCACCCTCCTCTCATTCGGCACTCACCTCTTCATATTCAACTCTTCATTTCTTCTACCATGAAAAAGAAAACTGCACTTAGGAGAAGTAACCGAACCCCCATTCCAAAAAACCCACCTTTTTCATCACCTCCAACCCATACACATATCCATCTCCATTCTACCTCCTCTTCTACTCATTCCCCTCCATCCAAAAGGACCGAAACCATGCGCCGTAAGGTTGTTGCCAAGAAAACATCTGGAAGAGGCAAATCTGGAAAGGCCAAGGAACCTAGTGTTGAAGAAGATGAAGACGAGTCTCACACCTCACCCCCTCAATCATCGCCGAAAAGATCCACCCCACATGCAAGGAGCTCTCAAAAGAGGCAGAAAAGCTTTGTGTTGCATGATACAAAGGAACCTGCAAATTTGGAGTCCACTTGAATTCAAGAACAAGTTTCACAAACCTCATTCCCACTTTGATCCCTCTAGGTTCTACTCATGTGCGTTCTATGAGTTTCACAAAGAGGTCATACTGAAACGACATCTCTGCCCCTCTTACTTGGTGAATCTTGAAAATCTGGCCACCAAAGGAATCAACTTTTCCTCTCTGTTTGATGCTCTGAAATGGACCTCTCTGATTCACATTCAAAAACTGGTTTACCTAGGGCTGGTCCAGAAATTCTATGCAAACATGCGTTTGATTGATGGCTCAATCTATTCTTACGTCAAGCGTGTTTACATCACTCTCAATCCTCAAACCATAGGTGCTGCTCTTGGGTATGAAGATGAAGGACCAAAAGTTTACATGATTGATAAATGGGATGATCAAGTAGGAGTCACACAACAAGCTGTCTTGCAACACATCTATGCAAATCTTTCTGGACTAGATGGATTAATCCCAACTCACAAAGCACTCGGCCCGGAGAACTCTCTATTGCACCGTATCATCACTCATATCCTCACTCCTCAAAGTGGTTCTCACCACAGAGTAACAGTTTCTGACTCTATTATCCTATTTGCTCTCATTACTTCTACCCCAATTTCATTTGCTTATATTATGATACGTCATATGTGGGAAGCAGTAAAGAATACTAAAAAGGCTAATCTTCCATATGGCATGTTCCTTACATGTATATTTGAGTACTTTAAGGTTGATTTGTCTAATGAATCTGTTAAGAACAAGGTTTCCATGATTAAAGGAGGAGGAGTTTCGGGCAAGAAAGCCAAGCGGTCTGTTCCCTCTGAACCATCTCTCAGCGATCTGGAGAGCCATCCTGAATCCTCAGATGTCACTCAATCAATCCGGGAAGTTCTCAAAGAGTTTCGCAACATGGCCAAGTTAATGCGTAAATCTCACAAGGCTGCCCAGAAGTTGGAATATGACCAGGAAAGGGCTTGGAAGAAGTGTCACGAAAGGGTTGGCTTCATGATTAAGAGCTTTGATGATGAAATGGGAACATGGGATTACGAAGATGATTCCGGTTCAGAGATCAATCTTTCTGATGATTAATGACTGTTTCTTTACTTTTACTTTGATGATATTGGCTCCATTAGGCTCAATCTATTTTTTTGTAGGAGCATGACTTGATACTCACTGCTCTATGATACTTTGCTACTCTCTTGTTACTTTATTATGGATATTTTGTTCTGTTGTTCACATTTTGTGCAGGTGCCCCTTGATGACAAAAGGGGGAGAAAAATTAGTTTCCAAAAATTGAAATTAAAACTAATGAAACAGGGAAGGATTTGCTGAAACAGGGGATGAAATTTTCAAATTGAAAATTTATGATCTCCCTTGTTTAAAGAATGCATGTTACTGTATTTGTTTCACTATGGTTACTGCTGTTGGAAATGCACTTGGCATTTGGCTTATAATGATGTCTGACAATATGTTTGTATTGATCATATGAATGCCTGATTGTTATTTCATTTTGATGAACATGCTTGTATTGAAATGGGAATATTCTTATGCATCTTGGTAAACATGTTGGTTTGAAAATTTATTTTTGGCAGTCCCTTTAAATTGTTGCCATGTTTTGATATGATCATATGTGATTCAAAATATTTTTCTTACTTGAATAATATGGCTCTAATATCTTGACTGAAAAATATTTGAAATTTTTAAACAACTTTGTTTTGTTGTATGGTTTGAGCAGTAAATCAGTTTATGATATCAAATGAGTTTTGATTATCAATTAAAACCGCTCATAAATCAAGTATTTAGCATCATCTACCATGCTAAATAACATTGTTCTTGAAGCTTGATTAAAATGTTACAGGTTAGTGCTTCCGTTGGTAAAAAATGGTATATATTAAGGGGGAGCCATGTGACATTTAGAAAGGGGGAGAAATTCAATCTTCAAAGGGAGTACTCATACTCAATTCTTTTAAATTTCTTTTCATTTCAATTTTAATAATGTTTGTCATCAAGGGGGAGATTGATGAGTTTGGAAAACTCTATTTCCAATTATGTGATGATCAAACATTATTAATAAAATCAGTTGCAAAAATTATTGATATTAAATTAAAATGATTAAATTAATTTTTGCAATGCAGGTTCAGTTTGGGCCGAAAAATAAAATTCTGGTGCAAGCCCAAATTACATTCAGCCTTTGGTTTTGATAATATATGATGAATATGGCTGATTTGATTTTTATGTTACTTGGGCCCAAATGATTTTGATTGCTTTAAGCCCAAGTTTGTTACATGCTTTCCCAACTGCTCATTGCTTGATCCAAATTTCATCAGGAAAGCAAATATTATTATTGGGCCAGATATTTAATTATTATTGCAACTAAGCCCAATTCCATGAGAGTTCCTCATACTTTGTCCGAATCCATGAAGCAAAGAAAAACATATCATCAAATGCTTCCAACGGATTCCATTACACTTCCTGAAAGGATTTCAAAGCTAATTTAAACATTGGGAATATAAACAAGTGAGAGAAGATTGATTTGACTAAGGGCATCATTGCTACACGCCAACTAAGGGAAGCAAAAGCAAGCTATTTTCAATTAATTAGTTTAACAACTTTGAATTGCTTTTCTTCAGATTCTTTCTTCTCTCTCACTTCTTTCTCTCTTCGGTTATTACACAGAAAATATTGGCAGCCATGGAAGCAAAAATGAGCTACTGAAAGGAAGAGAAAGTAAGCCTAAAGACCATCACAATGATGGCAAGAAAACATACTAAAATAAAAATGAGATGTGGCTGAGATTGTCACCAATTGTGGTTAGATTTGGTGAGGTTATCTTGAGCTCTTCATGCTCAAAAATGGAAGGTAAAGATTCGGCCAGCAAGGGAGATTCTTGAAGCATGGCTTGTCTTTGATTCTGCTCAACCACCACAGGAAGTAGCTAGAGTGGCGAAGTGATGGTTGAGGCAGAGATTAAAGCAGATGAAGTCATTATCATCATGAAGCATCAAGGGCCAAAAATCCATCTTGGAGAGCAAGCCAAGGATGGAGAGCTCGGATTGATGAAGGGTGATGATCAAGAAAGGACTAGAGGTAATTGCATGTTGGGTTTCGCATGGTTATCTCTTCTCTCTCTGTGTGGCCGAACCGATTTCTTGAAGGAAGAAGAAGTTGGCTTGGGTTTTTGGCTTCAAGTGTGGAGGCTTCTCTCTTCTATAAAAAGGGAGAACAGCCACTGTTTGGAGCAAGGAGTTAGAAGTAAGCAGTGAGAGTGCAAGGCACAGGATTCTCAGAGCTACCTAAGCTTACAGATTTTCTTCTCCTTCAATGTATTCTGTTTAGTATTTTTCTGTTTAATTTTGTCATGTCTTGAGTCTCATGGAAAAAGGAAAACAGTGAGGTTTGTAATGAAAAAGCCATAGAGCGAAAAAAGGCAGAGAGTGCAAAATTAAAAGAAAAAGCCATAGATGTCTTAGAGTTCCTTTGTTCATCTATGTTGTGTTTCATGATTCTGTTGGAATCCCCTTGTAAGTTGGGTTAGCACTTTACAGTTTGTAATCAGGTTGATTATAGTGAAATTCCATCATTGTTGTGATGGAGACTGGATGTAGGCTGCACTGCACTTAGCAGCCGAACCAGGATATATCTGGGTGTAATCTTCCTTCTCTCCTACTCCATTTCTGTTTTCTACTGCACAGGAGCAAAAACCAAAAATGTCTCGTGCCAAGTGACGAGACAAAATGAAAATGTCTCATGGCTAGGGACGAGCTACAAACAGAAAAGTCTCCTCTAAATCCAGCAAGTGTTAGCAAGCAAAAAAAAAAGGGCTAAGATTCAACCCCCCCTTCTCTTAGCCACTGAAACCATCAATTTATATAATCAAATAAAAGCCTTGATCAGGGGTAGATTAATTGGAAGTTCTATCATTATTGGATTTTTCCAAGTGTAATCTCAAGAGGTTGTTGTTTTCACTTAGTTAACCCTCTAAATAAAGGAAAGTCAAGTGATTGAGCTAACTCTTATTCACAAGTCCTAACCTACTCCTTATGGAAGGATTAGCGTTAGCAAATAGAGAATTAGCCAACAATCTTCCAATTAAAATTAACACTTGAGTATTCCAACTCAAGAGTCTCCTTTTAATCAACCCCCAAGTCAAGTTAGGAGTCTACTCCATTGATGTGAAAACTGCTTGCACAAATTTAAAAAGGGAATAAAAGGAAGACATGATAAACTGAATAAAATAATAACTGAAAATTAATTAAAGGTAAAGATAGTTCTTTGCATTAATAAATCCCAAAACCATAAACATACGTATCTGAACAGTGTTAATAGGTAATCAAAGAGTAAAGGAATAAGAAAACAAACTAGAATAATGAAACTTCAACGGAGGTAGTGACTTTTCTCAATATCCAAAGCAAAAGCATAAAAAGCATAAAAACTATCAATGTGAAGAAAACCTAGAGGAAGTGTGATTTCTCTCTAAGATTCCAATCTAAAAACTAAAAACTATCCGAATGAGAATGTGTTGAGTCTCTGCTTGTCCCCTGGCTCTAGTCTGTGTTTCTGGGCCGAAAACTGGGTCCAAACTCGGCTCAAAATCGTCCTCAGCGTTTTTTGCGATTTCTACAGGTAGCGCATGTCACGCGTATGCATCAGGCACGCGCACGCGTCGCCGTGCAAACTCCAATTCACGCGCACGCGTGAGCCATGCGTGCGCGTCACTTCTCGCTGGTTGTCTCCTTTATTTCTTGTGCTCCTTCCATTTTTGCAAGCTTCCTCTCCATCCTCTAGTCATTCCTGCCCTATAGAGCCTGAAAACACTTAACGCACAGATCACGGCATCGAATGGTATAAAGGAAAATTAAAACACACAATTTAAAGACTTAGGCAACCATAGAACAAAACTAGGAAGGGATTGTAAAACCATGCAAATTGTATGAATAAGTGTGCAAAGACTTGATAAAACCATTCAATTGAGCACAAGATAAACCATAAAATAGTGGTTTATCAGTGACGTTCTCAACGGTGTCTTCATCATCAACAGTAGAGCGTCACGTTCGTTCTCCAGCAACAGCACCGTGGCGGCATCTTCGTCGTCCAATAGTGGCACCATTTTCTCTAGGTATTCTCGCTAATATGATCTCTCACTCTCCTCCTACCTTGTACCTGTACCTGCAGCATTGGCGCCCTTTGAAGCCGAAGCTGCGGCTTCGTTCCCTTTCGCTCATTGCCTTGGCAGAATCAATGGAAATGTACATTCGCCCTCTCACTCATTTGGAAACTGACACTAAAGCTAATGCACATATTGTCTAATTTGAAGACATTTGTTGCTGATTTATGGATGGTTTTGAGATTTGATTTTGTAACTTGTTGATTGTGGTTGAAAATGTTTAGGTTTTAGAAATTTGTTGATTTATGGAATTTATTGGTTCATAGAATTTTATTTTAAATTATTAATACTAAAAACTGTATGCCGTATAAAATTCTGTTTAGAAAATAAAAAATTTAATGTAAAAAAAAAGATAGACCGGCCCACTAATTCATTTTTTAATGGAGAGTAAATAATAAGTTCAGATCATATCACTTTAGTGGAATGGGCTGGCTTGTTTTGTTTTATGACGGATTTTGACGGAATGGGATGGCCACTTTGCCACCCCTACTATTTAGTCACACTGAAAACTAAAGTAGATGCTCTTAAGCTATTTAATAAGTTTTGTTTGAGTTAGTTGGTTGGTTAGACTAGAAAAAGGTGTGTAATAATTAGATAGGTTGACGAAAAGGAACATGATTGTAGTAGTGTGTCTTTGTGAAGAGTCCAAACCATAGTTATAAAACCGAACCGGACCGGCCAGTTCGGTAAAAAAACCGATGAATTGAATTCTAAGTCAGTTTGGTTTACTTTTTAAACCGTACAAGGAATAAATTCGGTGTGAACCGATAAGAACCGGAAAAAATCGGTCATAATCGGTGAGAATTGGTTGGTTTGAAAAATTTTTCAAAATGTTGTAGGCAAGGTTTGACCCAAGAATCTTAATGTTGCAGCATCTTCCCCTTGCTACTCAACCATTATGCTTTTCGTTATTTGTATAACAAATAGTAATTATATAGTATACATTCAATTACATAATTTTATAGATATCTAATTTAATTTAATTTTGTATTCTCTATTTTTCGAATTAATTATATTTTAATTATGTATCATTATTAATATAAATATAAATTTCACTAAAAACTTATTAATCTACTTGATCTATTTCAATGCTAGTATTGTGATTAAGGTTATTTGTTTTGATACTAGGATTAAAATCTACTGATATTATAGTTAGATGATAGGCTTTGTGAATTAATTGTTATTCTTATTGTGTTAAATTAAGATATTATTGTAGTAGTACTAATAAATTTTATACTTTTTTATATTAGTTATTTTTAGAATTTGAGACTTGATTCTTCATAAAATGTTAGTGAATATATGTATTTCAAATTTTAGTTTTAAGTTTTTGGCTATTTTATATTTTTTATTTACGTGAGACCGGTTTTACCAGTTCAACCAATGATTTATCAGTTGAAACAATAAACCAGTGAGCTAGTAGCTTGATCGATTCGATCACCAGTTCGATTCTGACAACTATGGTTCAAACTATGTCTTAGAATGAAATAAAAATGATTAAACTATCAAAATGATAAGTCTCTGAAAAATTTTAAAAATACGATAAAATATTATTAAAAAAATAAGATCTTTTTATGTTTAAAATGTTGTAACTTTTGTGAAATGAATTTTTTTAATTTTTTTATTATGAATGATCACATTTTTTTAAAACATAAAAAGAAAACTTTAGAGATCAAATCTTGCTACTAATATTTTTACAAACCTTTTAAATATTTATTCAAATGTTATTACAAAAATTTAGATTTAACGGATAAGTCATTTATTAAATATTTTTTTCATGGCATTCATCTCTGTTTTAATCAAGATTTATTCAAGGTTCTGAAAACTGAACTGGTCATCGAACCGCTTTAACTACTGAATTACTGATTTAATAGTTCAATCGATTCAACTGTGGTTCAACCAAAAGAACTGTTTTATAATAAAATAATAAATAAAATATAAATAAACACATCAAAATATAGTTATAATCTAATATAAACTTTAAAATATCATTCAAATTAATGCTACATTCTTACCTAAATATTACTAGCAACCTAATAGCAACAAACATGAAAACAAGAACCATCTCAATTGCAAGAATCACAACAACAATTTAACGAATTAACAAGTACAAAATCAGAATAGAAAATCCAACAACCTAATAACAAAAAACAAAGACAATCTCAATCTCAAGAATCACAATAACACCGGTAATTTAGCAAATTTACAAATTAACAATTTGAGAAGAACAAAGCAACCCAATAATCTCAACTGCAAGAATCACAATAATTTAACGAACTAACAAGTACAAAATCCAAATAGAAAATCCAGCAACCCAATAACAAAAAACAAAGACAATTTCAATCTCAAGAATCACAATAACACCAAAAATTTAGCAAATTAACAATTTGAGAAGAGCAACGAAACCCAATAATCCCAATTGTAAGAATCACAATAACTATTTAACAAATTAACAAGTACAAAATATCACAAGTTCACAAGAACCCACAACAAACCACTCCAACCCAATAATCTCATAAGTAAAAATTATTCGATAATAATTCAACCTAGTAACAAGTTACAACAATAAAATTCACAACTTAACTAACAATAATTATTCATAATTATTCAATAATCATTCAACAAAGTTCACAGTTCAGTTCACAATTCACAGAAAAATAAAAAATCTAAATCATAAATATAGCTCATAGTTCACGGTTCACAATTCATAGAACTTCACAGTAACAACAAATTATTCAACTATACTTACAAAAAATTACCTAGAAGCTATAAGTCTTGAATAGAGCATGCAAGAGGGAGACCCCACGACAAGGTTCACCTTCGAATGGGCTTCGAACGGGCCGTGGCTGCAGTGGAACAGAGCTGGTGCCGATGGCACAATGGCTGTACGACGGAGGCTTCCACGTTCGCACGGTGGTTGCGCAATGAAGGGGAAAGAAGGTTGCGACGGCTGTTGTGCGATGGAGGGGAAGTGAGGGAGCAGGTGGTTGCTCTTCAAAGCTGGAAGTTCCGATGGCGGCGGTAGTAGGCGGTGGCTTTACGAAAGTGAGGGAGGACCAGGAGCTCTGGACTGAGTGTGAGAGACAAAGAGAGGCTAGCGGGTTCTAGTTCTGGAGGCTAGGGTTGGACTCGAGAGTGGAGACTGGAGTAGACGAGTAGTGGAGGAGTTAGGGTTCATTGATTCAGAATCAACCAAACGACGCCATTTGCTTCCAATGCAAAATCAAAAATTCGGCCGGATCATAGTTCAGTTCGACCGGTTCGACGGTTCAATAGCAGTTTTTAAAATTGGCTGTATTGGCATTTAACCGATCTATTTTTTTTAACAGTTTACGATTCGATCGGTTCAATCGGTCGGTCCAAACCAGTTTTTACAACCTTGGATTTATTAGGCTCTTTTTCATACTATTTTACTATTATCATTATTGGTTCGTTGTTTTCTTTTTTCTTGCATGGCATTCATTATCAAGATTCTATTATCTTTCAATCTATCTTGTTATAGGGTACATTGCTAATTAAAAGTTAACCAAGTATTTTGTATCTGGTTTGACTTATTTGTTTGTTTCCTTTCAATATTCTTTAAAGTGTTAATATACCATATTTTTACTTAGTTTAATTAGGAAGAATTGAAGATTAGACAAGGGGTTGGATATATCATAGGTTAACATGCCAAAATCATATTTTATTTATAATTAATCTCCTTCTAATAAATTAATGGGTTGAATTATAAAAAAATATTGTGTTAAAATTTTTTTGTCAATTTAGGTCAATATTTTTTACCAAGTAATTACACCATAAATTTTAGCTATACTTTATAAAAAATTCGTGTTAAAAATATTTATTATTTATTATCTAAAATGTGACTTATTAGTACTAATATATAATAAATATTTTTCAGTTTGAACATCATGATCTTCGCATAATAATTATTGTACGTTTAATCAACTGTCATTGCAACTAGAGAAAATCATGAGTCATGACGTTGACCAATAATTTTTTGAAATATGCATATAAACAATTAGATATAAAGATATTACCAGTCTAGGCTATTAAAAAACTTTAGTTATTGAGTATTTATATGTCGAAATAATATTTTATCTATTTATTATTTGAACAACTACTATTTCATACAATTAGTATGTTTTGCTAATTGTATTTTCTTTAAAATAATTAATTTATATTTTATATAACATCTTTAAATTAAAGTATGACATTTAGAAATTGTCCTCTTTCTTTATATCATTGTCTTCTTTTTGTTATAAACATCATTTGAAAAATTATTTGATAGTCAAATATATGATTGGCAGATTCTATAAAAAATTATGTAATATATTAATATGTGTATTTATACATCAATACAAAAAAAAGTTTTATAAAACCCATACGATGTAACGAAGTCTTAGACAAATCTTTAAACAATTAGTATATATAATCAATTGTTTTTTCTAATAAATTAATTGAATAATACAATCAATCAATTATTTTCTTCGATCAATCAATTGGATGGATCTCTCAACCAATCAATTAGATAGATAATAAAATCGATTCACTTATATAAAAATTGGCTTTTTGTTCGTAAAACAATTGATTGTTATAGAAAAAAAAATCTTTTTTCACCAATCAATCAAATTTCTTGGATAAAAAATAGATTATTTTACAAGTCTTCACTAATCAATCAATTTCTTAAATAAAAAATCGATTAACTTACTAGCAATTACAAAAAAAAAAAATCTTCGCTAACCAATCGATTAACTGAATGTAAAAATCGATTAGTTTATGTAAAAAGTAATCTGTTCATCAACCAATTGATTTTTTCAATAAAAAAATTGATTGGATTTCTATAAATTGTGATTTTTGCAACTGTGAAGATCGCATACCTGCAAATTCATAAATGATGATCGTAGATGCAGCAAATTGATAATCACAATAGAAGGAGATTCATAAACCATTACAATTATAGAAGTGGATAAATGAAAAATAAATTGATGATTGATTGAGAAATTGGTAATCTTAAGATTAAAAAAGATAATCAAAATAAAATTGAAAAAGAGATTGAAGATAAATATTCATAAAACTAAATGATAAAATTTTAGAAATAAGATAGAC
>NC_029788.2:110903683-110921069 GCF_000816755.2 Arachis ipaensis
ACTGGTTCACTGGTTCATAGGTTCAACCGGTTTGATCGTGGTTGAACCGTAAAAATCGTTTTATAATAAAATAATAAATAAAATATAAATAAGCACATAAAAATATAATTATAGTCTAATCTAAACTTGAAAATATCATTCAAATTAAAAGTACTACATAAACCAAATGTTATAATCTCATTCAAATACAAATTCAAAGTTCAAAAGTCAACAAACAAACAACCAAACATAACATAGCAGCATCAAAATGAGCCAAATTTGTCATCAACCATCAAAATCCTCCATAATTTGTTGCAGATTTGCGTCATTGATTTCATCACCTTCATTTCCACTACTTGGACCAGAAAAAGCAAGTGGTGCAGCATAAAATGTACTAGTACTACCACCACCACCACCTTAATCTAAATCAGCATCAATCTCATCTAAGAAAATATAACACATTATCAATAAATTAAAGATCAAAGCTATTGTAATTTATTATATGTTTAATAAACTATAATACTCACCAAGCAAGTCTTCAATATTACTTGGAAGATCAGGCTCTTTTTCAACAACCTCTTCCGTCACCCAAAAATCAACCTTATCAATAGTTTCAATATCGATTGGATCATATTGGGACTTTTGCTTTCTTTTTTTTCTTTCATTCCTAACAAATTAAATACAATATATAATAAGCCTAGTATATTAGCTATACAAAATCTAATGATATGAAATGAAAGGATGAAATATAAATTACCTGGATTTAAGACGCAAATTATATGTAACATACACAATATCACTTAGCCTATCATGCTCCAATCTATTCCTTCTTGCTGTATGAATTTGATCAAAAAGACTCCAATTCCTTTCACACTCTGAAGAAGCAGATGCTTGGCTAAGAATGCGAACTGCCATTTTTTGTAAACATGGAGCAGAACTACCAAATAACCTCCACCATTCATCTATAAATTACAATCCCATATCTCAAGTATTAGTTATCAAATTAAGGAAATCAAAACATAAAATAAGTAAATAACTAAAGCTTATTATCAAACAGATATTATTACCAGGTTGAAGTTTTTTTGCAGCTGGAACAGCTTCAGGCCTATCAAAGCTTTCCTTTCGATCTCTATATAAGTGTATTTCTTTCATTGCCTCAACTGAATCTAAATTATTAACCTTGCAATGCAATGTAACAAGATCAAGTAAAGCTCGCATGACATCAGGTGATTCTCTATAATTTTCAGAAAAAAAGCAATCAGGATTCAAGAAATAGGCTGCTGCGTGAAGATTTTTTTTCAAATGTTTGTCCCATCTTGAGTTGATAATCTCTGTGTAAGGTTGATATGCACTCTTCCTATGCTTGAACATTTCTTTGATTCCATTTTCTGACCTCAGCATACCTTCATAAACAATTCCCAATGATGGTTTATCATCGGCATCTACCAACCTCAGCAATTTAATCAACGGACTCACAATTTGGCATACAGTAAAACAATCATCCCAAAATTTATTGTCTAGGATAATTGCACTCACAGCTCTCCCATTAGCACTCCTTCCTAATTTGTGTCCGGTAAAGTGTGTATCAACAACCAATTGTTGTAATTCCGATTTGCGCTCAAAGATACTCATCAATGTGAGGAAGACAGTGGCAAAACGAGTTGCACCAGGACGAACAATCTCCCTCCAATCCTCTTTTTGTCTTAGCCAGGACAAGAACACTGTATGATTATATACAAACACGGTAATCTTCGAAGCACGTGTTGCAAGGCTAGAAATATGTAGCATGCTGCTTATATCTTTTAGAATAAGATTCAAGCAATGAGCAGCACAAGGTGACCAGTGAATATTTTCAAATTTCTTATTAATAAGCCTACCAGCAGCAACATAATTCGCAGCATTATCGGTCACTACATGAACAACATTATCAGGTCCAATCCATTCAATCACCTCTGAAAACAAGTCACACAAGCTAGAAGCATTTTTAACCATACTTGAGGCATCTACAGATTTCACAAAGCACAACCCTTTCGAACAATAAACCAAAAAATTAATCAATGTTCTTTGCCTTTGATCTGTCCAACCATCAGCCATGAGAGTACATCCAGTTTCTTTCCAAGCAGACCTATAGCTATCAACAACCATTTGACACTCCCTTTTGAGATCGGCTAATAAGTTAACCCTCATTTTCAGAAAAAAAGCAATCAGGATTCAAGAAATAGGCTGCTGCGTGAAGATTTTTTTTCAAATGTTTGTCCCATCTTGAGTTGATAATCTCTGTGTAAGGTTGATATGCACTCTTCCTATGCTTGAACATTTCTTTGATTCCATTTTCTGACCTCAGCATACCTTCATAAACAATTCCCAATGATGGTTTATCATCGGCATCTACCAACCTCAGCAATTTAATCAACGGACTCACAATTTGGCATACAGTAAAACAATCATCCCAAAATTTATTGTCTAGGATAATTGCACTCACAGCTCTCCCATTAGCACTCCTTCCTAATTTGTGTCCGGTAAAGTGTGTATCAACAACCAATTGTTGTAATTCCGATTTGTGCTCAAAGATACTCATCAATGTGAGGAAGACAGTGGCAAAACGAGTTGCACCTGGACGAACAATCTCCCTCCAATCCTCTTTTTGTCTTAGCCAGGACAAGAACACCGTATGATTATATACAAACACGGTAATCTTCGAAGCACGTGTTGCAAGGCTAGAAATATTTGGCATGCTGCTTATATCTTTTAGAATAAGATTCAAGCAATGAGCAGCACAAGGTGACCAGTGAATATTTTCAAATTTCTTATTAATAAGCCTACCAGCAGCAACATAATTCGCAGCATTATCGGTCACTACATGAACAACATTATCAGGTCCAATCCATTCAATCATCTCTGAAAACAAGTCACACAAGCTTGAAGCATTTTTAACCATACTTGAGGCATCTACAGATTTCACAAAGCACAACCCTTTCGAACAATAAACCAAAAAATTAATCAATGTTCTTTGCCTTTGATCTGTCCAACCATCAGCCATGAGAGTACATCCAGTTTCTTTCCAAGCAGACCTATAGCTATCAACAACCATTTGACACTCCCTTTTGAGATCGGCTAATAAATTAACCCTCAAAGAGTCGTAAGAAGGACCTTTATAACCAGGCCCAAAGCCAGCTACACCATCCAACATATCTTGAAAAAAAGGTGACATAACCGCATTGAAAGGAATCCTACAATCCAAAAGCCATCTAGCCACTCGCTTATCAACTTCATGAAGCGCCTCTTTGTTTTGAAACACGCTTTTCAGACTTGGTTGACTTCCCGGAGTTGTTCTTGGTGCAAACATAGGAGGAATAATGATTTTTGCTTTCTTTTTTGGATCGCCTCCAACAACCTCCTTAGTTGGTAACTGACTCGGAGTTTGTTGTTCCTCTTGCGCTATTGCTTCATCAATTGCATCCTCACACTCATCGGTACCCTCTTCGTTGAAACTTACTTTCCTTTTACTAGTTTTACTTTTTTGAATCTCTTTCAACAAACCCTCCATTTGTTTTTCTACATCATACGGGACCTTAGAACACTTCTTTATGTCTCCACCTATCTTCGCCAAATGCTTTTTCATTCTATTAATTCCCCCGCCCCCAAAAGTACTCAAACAAAATAAGCATTGGTAATGCGGCTTTCCATTTATATTCTGTAAAGCAACGTATCTCCAAGCAGGATCAATTTTCCCCCTAACACTAGAAGTTTGTGACTGATTTTCGCTACTCGCGGGAGGAAGAGAACGTTCATTCGAAGCAGAATTATCATTATTATTCCTAGGTAGTTCTTGGTTGATACTTTCATCCATACCTAAATATTACCAGCAACCAACCCAATAATCTCAACTCTCAAGTTCACAGCAAATGAACAAACAACATCCAAATTCCAAAATCAGAGTATACAAACAACATCTCAGGTTCCTGCTGAGGGCGACGCTGCTGAGGGCGCGACGGAGGTTGGTGCGTTGAGTGCTTCAGGCGTTCTGTCTCTCACAGTGGTGGCCGGTGGGTCGTGGTGGGTCGTGGCCTCGTGGCCTCGTCGGTGTTGTGCTGTGGGAGTGGGAGTGTGGGACTGGGACGCTGGAGGCTGGAGTGAAGGCGAAGCACGAAGTGACGAAGGAGAAAAGGGAATTAGGGTTCCCACATTGCAAAACGACGACGTTTTGCTGGCAGCTTAAAAAACCGGCCGGGTCCCGGTTCGGTTCGACCGACCGGTAACTGGCCGGTTTGTCGGTTCAATGCCGGTTATCAAATTCTGCGGTTTTCTTTGTTGACCGAACCGCTTTAGTGTCCGGTTCACGGTTCGACCGGTTCGACTAGCCGGTTCGAACCGGTTTTCAGAACATTGATAAAAAGCCAACTTTTCATTACAAAAATAATTTGTTAACTTAATATTTTTTTTTACCTTTGACATACACATTGCTTGTTTAAAATATTTGGGAACAAATAAAAATCAATTTAAACGAGTCAAAAGTTATCGTACTTTATATTTATTAATTATCTATTCTATTATATAAAAATTGGATTTCTATACTTAATGATGGAGCTGACGTGACATACTTCTGAGAGTGTTTCTCAATTTATTTTATTTAAATTTGTAAAGTAAATCAATTATAACTAATTAATGATATCAATTAATTAATTTGATTAGACATTCAAATTTCACAATTAATTATACCAATTATTAATTTAGTTAATTATATTAATTATTTGATTTGATTTGATTTGATTGGAGTAAATATCAAATTATTTTAGTAAATAATAAATATGATAACAAAATATATGAATTAATTTAATTAGTTTATTTTTTTTCAATGTCATCTATTTATACGAAATCATAATGTGTTTTTTACTTATTCCTTCTCTTTTCTCAAATATTAATTCATATATGTTGATTAAATTAATTTTTGCAATGCAGGTTCTGCTTGGGCCGAAAATAAAAGAAATATACAGCAAGCCCAATTTGATTAAAAAAAATATTCAGCATTGATATAAAACTACTTTTGATCCTAGTGGCTAAATATTTTTGGGCCAGATTGAATTGTTTTTACTACAAGGCCCAATTATAATTTTTGCTAATAGACCAAGGCTTGGTCCGAACTCATTAAGCAAAGAAAGCAATGTTTCATGCTTTTAACGGATCTCATGCTTTACCATATGATAGAATTCAAATCTCATTAAAGTGAAGTTAATAAATGCATGGGAACTATGAGAGAGAGTGTCATTGACATGATTGATGGCATTAATACTACACGCCACTCAGGGAAGTAAAAGCAAGTTATTTTCAATTAATTTGATTAAACTCATTCAATTGCTTTTCTTCCAAAACTCTTCTCTCTCTCTCATCTTTTCTCTTCTCTTTCGGTCATTACACAGCAAACCATGGAAGCTATAGCAAGCTACCATAGAGAAGAAGAAGCACGCCTAAAGACCATCAAAATGATGGCAAGAAAAAACAAACCAAAAGTATGTAGTGGCTGAGATTCTCACCAAGAATGGTAAGATTTGGTGAGGTAATCTCGGGCTCCTCATACCCAAAAAGAAGAAGATATCGGCCAACAGAGAAGAAGAATCTTGGAGAAGATGGCTTGTCTCTGATTCTGCTCTAACGTCACAGGAGGTAGCTACAGTGGCTACGTGATGGAGGAAGCAGAGATTGGAGCAGATGAAGCTATCATCATCATGAAGCATCAAGGGCCAGAAGTTCATCTTGGAGAGCAAGGAAGAGATGAAGGGCTCGGATTGGTGAAGAGTGGTGACCAAGAAAGGACTAGAGGTAATTGCATGTTGGATTTTGCATGAGTTATCTCTTCTCTCTCTCTGGCCGAACCGGTTCTGTTTGAAGAAGAAGAAGATTGGCTTGGTTTATTTTGGTTTCAACCTTGAAGGCTTCTCCCTATAAGTAACGGTGAACAGTCAGGGTTTGATTCAAGGAGTGAGAGTGCAAGGCACAGAGTTCTCAGAGCTATCTAAGCTAACAGAAGTTTTTCTCCTTCAATGTATTCTGTCTTGTATTTTTCTGTTTAATTTTGTCATGTCTTGAGTCTCATGGAAAAAGGCAAACAGTGAGGTTTGTATGAAAAAGTCATAGAGCGGAAAAAGACAGAGAGTGAAAAATTAAAAGAAAAAGCCATAGATGTCCTTAGAGTTCCTTTGTGCATCTATGTTGTGTATCATGATTCTGTAGGAATCCCCTTGTAAGTTGGGTTAGCACTTTATAGTTGAAAGCTTGGCAGTGACCAAGTCAAGTTCAGATTGGGATTAGATTCTGGACTTATCCTAGATAGGAAGGGTAGTTCCTAGGGAGAATTGGTGTCTGTAATCAAGAATGGTTATAGTGAAATTCCATCATATTTGTGATGGAGACTAGATGTAGGCTGTACTGCACTTAGCAGCTGAACGAGAATATATCTGGGTGTAATTTTCTCTCTCTTCTACTCCATTTCTGATTTCTGCTGCACAGGAGATAAAACTGAAAATATCTCGTGCCGGGTCATGAGATAAAAAGAAAAGTCTCGTGGCTAGGGACGAGACAAAAACCAAAAAGGTCTCCAAAAGTGAATTTAAGGACCAGCAAGAGTTACCAAGTCAAAAAGGGGCTAATATTCAACCCCCCCTTCTCTTAGCCACTGAAACCATCAATTGGTATCAGAGCTTGGTCTCAAAGAGATCAAGCTTTGCAGCTTGGAAAAAAGATCCAGATGGCAGAAAATAGTGGCTCAAATCTGGTATCCTACAACCTGACCGAAGGACAGTCAAGCAACAGACCTCCTCTTTTCAATGGGAAAAATTATACCTATTGGAAGGAGAGAATGAAGATCTTTGTGCAAGCAGTGGATTACAGACTTTGGAAAATCATCTTGGAAGGTCCTCAATTTCCAACCACCACAAGTGCTGAAGGAGTAGTCTCTCTCAAACCCGAAGCAAGCTGGACCGAAGAAGACAGAAAAAAAGTGGAGCTCAATGCCAAGGCTGTCAACTTACTAACTGTGCTATCAGCTTCGAGGAATACCGACGGATATCACGATGCACAGCGGCAAAGAAAATCTGGGAAAAACTTCAAATCACTCATGAAGGAACCACCATTGTGAATAAGACCCGGATAGATATGTTAAACAGATAGTATGAAATGTTTGCAATGAAGGAAGGAGAATATATTGATGAACTGTTCGAACGGTTCAACATCATCATTGTTGGCTTGGATGCTATGGGAATAACGTATCCTGATTCTGTGCTTGTGAGAAGAGTGTTGAGATGTCTCACAAAAGAGTGGGAAACTAAAGCAATAATTATTTCTGAGAGCAGTAGTTTAGATTCCATGACTTGTGATGACTTGAGAAGGAACTTACTTGCTTTTGAAAACACCTATTTGAAAAAAGCAATGTTCTGAAAACCGGTTCGAACCGACCGGTCGAACTGGTCGAACCGTGAACCGGACACTAAAGTGGTTTGGTCAACAAAGAAAACCGCAGAATTTGATAACCGGCATTGAACCGACGAACCGGCCGGTTACCGGTCGGTCGAACCGAACAGGGACCCGGCCGGTTTTTTAAGCTGCCAGCAAAACGTCGTCGTTTTGCAATGTAGGAACCCTAATTCCCTTTTCTCCTTCGTCACTTCGTGCTTCGCCTTCACTCCAGCCTCCAGCGTCCCAGTCCCACACTCCCACTCCCACAGCACAACACCGACGAGGCCACGAGGCCACGACCCACCACGACCCACCGGCCACCACTGTGAGAGACAGAACGCCTGAAGCACTCAACGCACCAACCTCCGTCGCGCCCTCAGCAGCGTCGCGCCCTCAGCAGCGTCAGCACGGTCAGCGCCCTCAGCCACTTCGCCGTCAGCGTCTGCCTCTGAGAGAAAGCAATAGAGAAGCGTCAGCACTCAGCAGCGTTGAAGAACTGAAGTCCTCATTTCCAGGTAATTTTTATTTTTTAATTTAGTTATGAACATGATTTTGTGATGAAATCTGATACTCTGTGAACTCTGTGAACAAAGAATTTTGATGAAACGCTGAGTCTCTGAAACTGTTATGACTTATGAGTGAACTGACTGAACTATGATGAAGTCATGAAACTGTGATGAAATATGAATTGATTTTGTGAATTCTGATTTTGTAAAATCTGATAGTGTGAACTCTGATTTTGTGACATGATTTTGTGATTTTGTCATTGTGAACTCTGGTTTTGTATACTCTAATTTTGAGAGATGATTTTGTGAATTGAATTCTGAATTTTTTGAACCTGAGATGTTGCTTCATGCTTGTATACTCTGATTTTGGAATTTGGATGTTGTTTGTTCATTTGCTGTTAACTTGAGAGTTGAGATTATTGGGTTGGATTGCTGGTAATATTTAGGTATGGAAGAAAGTATCAACCAAGACCTACCTAGGAATAATAATGCTGAAAATAATTCTGCTTCGCAGAACCTTGGATAAAAGATTCAAAAAAGAAAGGAATTGCTTTTTCTTCTGTGACTAACCCCCTGGATGATGAATCCAGTGATAATTCCTCTGAAAATGAGTTTGTGTTGTTTGCCAAAAAATTCAGGAAAATAGTGAAGTTCAGCGAGAAAGGCAAAGGAAGTAGCTCAAGAAAACTGAAGAAAGATCTTAGCAAAGTGACGTGTTACAATTGTAAAGAAGCTGGGCATTTCAAATCTGACTGCCCTAAGTTGAAGAAAGAGGAGAAGCCGAAAAGAGGGAAGAAAAGGGACTGATGGCTACATGGGAGGACTTGGAGAATGACTCAGACGATGATGAAGAATCCGAAACTAAGTCACAACCATGTCTCATGGCAGATCACATAGATCAGGTGTGCCTAGCATCCAAACGGAAGGAGAATATGTGGTATATGGACAGCGGATGCTCTAGGCATATGACCAGAAAGACAACCTTCTTAATAAAGCTTGATGAATATGATGGAGGATTTGTCACTTTCGGTGACGATGCTAAAGGAAAGATTGTGGCTGTTGGGAAAGTTGGTAAAAGCTTCTCATCTTGTATAAATGATATTCTTCTTGTAAATGGTTTAAAGCATAACTTACTTAGTGTAAGCCAATTGTGTGATTTAGGATTTGAAGTTATTTTTAGAAAATTTGTATGTTTGGTTGTTTGTGAGAAAACTGGGGATGTTTTATTTGAAGCCAAAAGATGCAATAATGTGTATGGATTGACCTTTGAAGACTTGAAAGAACAAAATGTAACATGTTTTACTTCTCTTGAATCTGAAAAATGGCTATGGCATAGAAAGTTGGGTCATGCTAGCATGTACCAAATTTCTAAACTAGTCAAGAAAAATTTGGTTAGAGGAATTCCAAATATCAAGTTTGATAAGGATCTTACTTGTGATGCTTGCCAATTGGGCAAACAAGTAAAATCTTCTTTTAAATCAAAAGATGGAATCTCAACCAAAAGGCCATTAGAAATGTTACATATTGATCTTTTTGGTCCAACAAGAACTCAAAGTTTAGGGGGTAAACACTATAGTCTTGTAGTGGTAGATGATTACTCTAGATTTGGTTGGGTACTTTTTCTTTCTCATAAAAATGATGTCTTTCATGCCTTTTCAACCCTTTGTAAGAAAATTCAAAATGAAAAAGATTTAAAAATTGCCCATTTGAGAAGTGATCATGGAAGAGAATTTGAAAACCAAGACTTTGAAAAATTCTGTGATGACTTTGGAATTGCTCATAATTTTTCATGCCCTAGAACCCCTCAACAAAATGGGGTAGTTGAGAGAAGGAATAGAAGCCTTCAAAAGATGACTAGGGCCATGATTTGTGATAATGAAATTCCAAAATTTCTATGGGCTGAAGCTGTAAATACAGCATGCTACATTTTGAATAGGACAATTATTAGAAAAGGGTTGAAGAAAACATCTTATGAGTTATGGAAAGGAACCCCTCCAAATCTTAAGTATTTTCATGTTTTTGGATGCAAATGCTTTGTACTTAACAATAAAGAAAACCTTGGCAAATTTGATCCAAAATCTTATGAAGGAATGTTTGTTGGATATTCCACCACTAGCAAGGCCTATAGGATTTATCTCAAAGAACATAGGACCATAGAGGAATCCATACATGTTACTTTTTGTGATGCTAACTTAATTCCCAGTACTGTGATAGATAATGATTCAGATTGTGAAGAAGCTGGAACAAATAAAGAAAATCCTAAATCTGCTCAAAATGAAGAATCTGCCAGTCCAGTTTTGTCTCGTCAGATTGGAGGAGACATTTCCATTTTGTCTCCTGAGCAGGCACGAGAAACTGAAACAGTGAGACCACCAGAAGCTCATCAAAGCTCAACACCTATCTGGAAGCTTAGAGAATGGAAGTCCATGAGGGGTTATCCTCATGACTTCATCATTGGTGACCCCTCTCAAGGTGTTACAACAAGATCTTCAACCAAAAGGCAATCCAAACTAAGCAACTTTTCTCTCTTGTCACAAATGGAGCCCAACAATGTGAAACAAGCTCTTGAAGATCCATCATGGGTCAAAGCAATGCAAGAAGAGCTTGCACAATTTGACAAGAATGAGGTTTAGACACTAGTACCTCATCCGGATGGTAAGAAAGTTACGGGTACTAAGTGGGTCTTTAAAAATAAACTTGGTGAGGATGGACAAGTTGTTCGTAACAAGAATAGATTAGTGGCTCAAGGTTATGATCAATAAGAGAGTATAGATTTTGATGAGTCTTTTGCTTCGGTAGCTATAATGGAAGCAATTAGGTTGCTTCTTGCCTATGCTGCCCATAAAGGTTTCAAAATGTTTCAAATGGATGTTAAATGCGCTTTCCTTAATGGCTTTATTGATAGAGAGGTGTATGTGGCACAATCCCCCGGTTTTGAACATAAAGATTTCCCAAATCATGTTTTCAAATTATCAAAGGCCCTTTATGGCCTTAGGCAAGCTCCAAGAGCTTGGTATGAAAGGCTTAGTGCCTTCTTGTTGGAAAATCAATTTCAAAGGGGTACAACCGACACTACTTTATTCATTAAAGCATTTAATGATGATATACTCCTTGTTCAAGTTTATGTTGATGATATTGTGTTTGGATCGGCCAATGAGTCCTTGTGTGAAGAGTTTGGAAAACTCATGACTATTGAGTTTGAGATGAGTTTAATGGGAGAGCTAACTTTCTTTCTTGGCCTCCAAATTAAACAAACTCCTAGTGGTACTTTTATTCACCAAGGAAAGTATGCTAAAGAGTTAATAAAGAAATTTGGCTTAGAAAGTTCCAAACCAATGAGAACACCTATGCATCCAAATACAAAACTTGAAAAGGATGATAATGGCAAAGATGTGGATGAAACAAGGTATAGAGGAATGATAGGTTCACTTATGTATCCTACTTCCTCTAGACCGAATATTGTCAAAAGTGTGGGTGTATGCTCAAGGTTTCAATCTCACCCAAAGGAATCCCATCTTTCAGCCGTTAAGCACATCATTAGATATATTAAGGGAACAAGTGATTATGGTCTGTGGTATCCTAAAACTGATGATTTTTGTGCAGTAGGGTTTTGTGATGCAGATTTTGCGGGAGATAGGGTGGATAGACGGAGCACATCCAGCATGTGTTGCTTCCTAGGAAGTTCACTTAACATATGGTCAAGCAAAAAGTAAGCCACAGTGGCTCTATCCACAGCTGAAGCCGAATATATTTCTGCATCTGCATGTTGTTCACAATTGATTTAGTTAAAAACGCAGTTGGAAGATTATAAATTAAAGATCGATAGTATCCCCTTATTTTGCGATAATATGAGTGCTATAAACATTTCAAAAAATCCTGTTCTGCACTCAAGAACCAAGCACATTGAAATTAAATATCATTTCATAAGAGAAAATGTGCAAAGGGGTACTATTGATATTCAATTTGTAAAATCTGAAGACCAACTTGCTGATATTTTTACAAAACTCCTCTGTGAAGACAGTTTCTGCTCATTAAGAAAAAGTTTGGGAATGTTTGATTTAAGTTCTATTGATAATCTGTGAAATTTCTGATTCTGCTCAGTTTTGTCTCGTAGGAATGGACGAGATAAAAATAAGAGTGTGTTGGTAGGGTTGTGATCAAGGGGGAGACAGCGCCAAAATTAATTTTCATGGGCCCCACCAAATTTCCTTGACCCCACTCTGACCGTTTTGTTAGTTCCCCTCTATGTAAATCACAATCTCTTTTTGTTGTCTCATCAAATCTTATTGGAAGTGGTTATTGTCAAATCTAATCCTTCTCTTCACCTAATCCCTTGATTCTAGGAAACCACTTTTCAATGGGTTTCAAATAAAAGAGAAACTCCTTGGGTATTAACCGCCACTTAATAGTCATTTAATTCCCTCCATTTCTCTCTCCACTCCACTTGTAATGCTCCCCTAACCTCCCTCCTCCCTCACTCCATCTCGGTTCCTATTCAAACCCCTCATCTTCCACTTCTCCATTTTCACTACCATGAAAAAGAAAACTGCCCCTAGGAAAAGCGAACGTCTTATCTTCTCTCAAAAACCGTTCACACCACAATCTCATACCCACATTCACATCCACTCTACATCATCATCCTCTCCCTCACCTCCCTCAAAACAAACTGACACCATGAGAAGGAAGGTCATTGCAACGAAAACCTCTTCAAGGAATAAGAAAGAAAGAGTTCCTGTGGAGGAAGAGGAGGAATCTCACACATCACCCATTCCATCTCCATCACCATCTCCAACGAAGAAAGCCACACTAGGGAAGAGTGCTCAGAAGTCCAAAGGTTTCACTCTGCACAACACCAAGGAACCCTCAAACCTGAAATCTTTGGATTTTAAGAACAAATTCAGCAAAACACATTCTCACTATGACCCTGCCAGATTCAATTCATGTGCTTCATATGAATTCCACAAAGAGGTTATGGAAAAGTGTCATCTCTGTGCAACCTATCTGGTCAACCTTGATTCTCTCACCAACAAAGGGATAAATGTATCCTCTCTCTTTGAACTGCTCCAATGGACTCCATTACTCCACATCCAAAAACCAGTGTACCCCGGTCTTGTTCGTGAATTCTATGCCAACATGAGATTGATTGATGGCACCATTCACTCGTATGTGAAGAGGGTTCATATCACTCTTGACACTGCAACCATTGGAACGGCCTTGGGATACAAAGAGGAAGGGCCGAGAGCATACATGGCCGAAAGGTGGGACTCACAAGTCGGCGTCACCTATAAGGTTGTTCTTCAACATATCTGTGAGAATCTCTCTGGCTTGGATGGAACTACCCCTACCCACAAAGCCCTTGGTCCCACCAACTCATTGCTTCATCGGATCATCACCCATATTTTGACTCCTCAAAGCAGCTCCCATAATAGAGTAACACTCTCTGACTCTCTCATCATTTTTGCACTTGTTACATCTACTCTTCTATCTTTTGGTTATCTTATGATCCGACATATGTGGGAATCGGTTAAAAGCACCAAAAAGGCAAATCTGCCCTATGGTATGTTTTTAACCAGTATTTTTGAATACTTTAAAGTTGATCTTCTGAATGAGGCTGTAGAAAATAAAGTGTCCATGATCAAAGGAGGCGGCGCTGTTAAAGGAACCAATGGAAAGAAATCTGTGGCTTCTGATGATGATTTTGAAAGTAGGCCAGAATCCTCCAAGGCAACTGAATTTATCAAAGAAACTCTCACAGAATTTTCAAACATGTCAGAGCTCATGGTACAATTCCATAAGTCGGCACGCAAACTAGCTTATGAAAATGAGTCGGCTTGGAAGAAATGCAAAGATAGAGTCGGTCTGATGCTGGAAAGTCTTGAGGAGGAGTTGGGTAGTGAAGCAGGGGCTGAGGAACCTGATCCTAATTTATCTGATGATTAATCTGTTTCTTTTAGTGTTTTGATATTGGCACGATTAGACTCAATTTGCTACTCTGTTTTGTTTGTTTGGATATTGTTAGTCCTATAACTCTGTGATACTCTGTGGATACTTTTTGGAAATATTTTGGGTACTTTGTTTGCTATATCAAATTCTTTTTGCAGGTGCCCCTTGATGCCAAAAGGGGGAGAAATAATTCTGAAAATTGAAACTGAAAAACAGGGGACATGGAAACTGGAAAACAGGGGATGAAATTCTTTTGAGAATTCATGATAACCCTTTTTGAAATGATACACTTGATGCTTGATAATGCATGTTGATAATGCATTTGTTTTATACTGTGAATGCTGCTGATTGATGTTTTTCTTGATAAAATGCTTGGTTGATTATAACTGTGATGCATTTGTATTACCTTGATATAATGATTGCTATTTTGGATTTATTTTTGGCATTTCCTTTAAGTTGAGAAATATGAAATTTACTATGGTTTGAGATGATCATGAATCATCAGAAAATTATTTTTTGCTATGATCAATCTGCCTTGATTTGATTAGAAAATATTCAGGAAACATCAACTTGTTTGTGTATGTATGATTGAGCAGAAAATCAAATTATTGATAACAAATGAGTTTTGATTATCATTCAATTCTGCTCATAAATCAAGTCATTTAACATTACATCTTGAATATGTTGAATAACATTGTTGCCTTAGGCTTGATAAAATTGTTACAGGTATAAAAGCTTCCCTTGGTAAAATAGCATACAATAAAGGGGAGCCATGTGACAATTAGAAAGGGGGAGAAATTCAAAAAATTCAAAGGGAGTATTCTATACTTCAATCTTTAATTTCTTTCCATTTCATTTTTAATAATGTTTGTCATCAAGGGGGAGATTAATGAGTTTGAAAAACTCTAAATTAATATTTGTGATGACTAAACATTATTAATGTGATTAATTGTTAAAATATTAATTCATATATGTTGATTAAATTAATTTTTGTAATGCAGGTTCCGCTTGGACCGAAAATAAAAGAAATATACAGCAAGCCCAATTTGATTAAAAAAAATATATTCAGCATTGATATAAAACTACTTTTGATCCTAGTGGCTGAATATTTTTGGGCCAGATTGAATTGTTTTTACTACAAGGCCCAATTATAATCTTTGCTAATAGACCAAGGCTTGGTCCGAACTCATTAAGCAAAGAAAGCAAGGTTTCATGCTTCCAACGGATCTCATGCTTCACCATATGATGGAATTCAAATCTCATTAAAGTGAAGTTAATAAATGCATGGGAACTATGAGAGAGAGTGTTATTGACATGATTGATGGCATTAATACTACACGCCACTCAGGGAAGTAAAAGCAAGTTATTTTCAATTAATTTGATTAAACTCATTCAATTGCTTTTCTTCCAAAACTCTTCTCTCTCTCTCATCTTTTCTCTTCTCTTTCGGTTATTACACAACAAACCATGGAAGCTATAGCAAGCTATCATAGAGAAGAAGAAGCACGCCTAAAGACCATCAAAATGATGGCAAGAAAAAGCAAACCAAAAGTATGTAGTGGCTGAGATTCTCACCAAGAATGGTAAGATTTGGTGAGGTAATCTCGGGCTCCTCATACCCAAAAAGAAGAAGATCTCGACCAACAGAGAAGAAGAATCTTGGAGAAGATGGCTTGTCTCTGATTCTGCTCTAACGTCACAGGAGGTAGCTACAGTGGCTACGTGATGGAGGAGGCAGAGATTGGAGCAGATGAAGCTATCATCATCATGAAGCATCAAGGGCCAGAAGTTCATCTTGGAGAGCAAGGAAGAGATGAAGGGCTCGGATTGGTGAAGAGTGGTGACCAAGAAAGGACTAGAGGTAATTGCATGTTGGGTTTTGCATGAGTTATCTCTTCTCTCTCTCTGGCCGAACCGGTTCTGTTTGAAGAAGAAGAAGATTGGCTTGGTTCATTTTGGTTTCAACCTTGAAGGCTTCTCCCTATAAGTAAGGGTGAACAGTCAGGGTTTGATTCAAGGAATGAGAGTGCAAGGCACAGAGTTCTCAGAGCTACCTAAGCTAACAGAAGTTCTTCTCCTTCAATGTATTCTGTCTTGTATTTTTCTGTTTAATTTTGTCATGTCTTGAGTCTCATGGAAAAAGGCAAACAGTGAGGTTTGTATGAAAAAGTCATAGAGCGGAAAAAGGCAGAGAGTGAAAAATTAAAAGAAAAAGCCATAGATGTCCTTAGAGTTCCTTTGTGCATCTATGTTGTGTATCATGATTCTGTGGGAATCCCCTTCTAAGTTGGGTTAGCACTTTACAGTTGAAAGCTTGGCAGTGACCAAGTTAAGTTCAGATTGGGATTAGATTCTGGACTTGTCCCAGATAGGAAGGGTAGTTCCTAGGGAGAATTGGTGTCTGTAATCAAGAATGGTTATAGTGAAATTCTATCATATTTGTGATGGAGACTGGATGTAGGCTGCACTGCACTTAGCAGCTGAACCAGGATATATCTGGGTGTAATTTTCTCTCTCTTCTACTCCATTTCTGATTTCTGCTGCACAGGAGATAAAACTGAAAATATCTCGTGCCGGGTCACGAGATAAAAAGAAAATTCTCGTGGCTAGGGACGAGACAAAAACCAAAAAAGTCTCCAGAAGTGAATTTAAGGACCAGCAAGAGTTACCAAGTCAAAAAGGGGCTAAGATTCAACCCCCCTTCTCTTAGCCACTGAAACCATCATATACTATTATCTGTATAATTAATTAAATCATCTTATTCATTTAAGTTTAATTCTATTAGATTAATTATTCAAAGTGTCATCATTATTTCTATTTTTAAAGATTTTTTTCCAATATTATTTAACAATTATAATAACATGATAATAGTTAAAAAAGGACGGAACAAAAATTTTTTTAATATAAAAATAGGGCAAAAAGAATAAATTTATTTAATAACTTTTCAGAATATATATGTTTCTTCTTTATAGATAATTATTGTAAGGTATCAAAAACTCTATCAATTATTAAGAATAAATGATCATTATAAAAATAATGCCAATTTAAATGATATACAAATAAATCATGCCAAACATAACCTACAACTTAAAAGGGTTACTTATGAAAGAATATAGTTTATAATGTTTATTTCTTTTTTACTATTTATTTCAAAAAAATCTTAATTACTTAACGATCTTTATTTTTTAAATTCACTATATATATGCAATTTTACTCTTTTTTTATGGTAAAATTCTATTTGTGATGCTAATTCTTCTAATGATGTAAACACAGATAATTATATTTTTATTTTTTGATATAATCGATATATTATTAATAATGAATAGTAATTAATTAACCTCTCATATTTTTTAAATCAAAGCATTTTGACGATAATTTTTATTTATTGATGTTAATGGTTGATTGTTTCTTTAAAATAAAATGTATTATAATTTTAGGTTATTTCATAATTAACAATAATGCTTGATTAATTTTTTAAAAATAAATTACATTATGATTTTAGGTTATTT
>NC_029788.2:110921578-110922716 GCF_000816755.2 Arachis ipaensis
ATAGTTGTCTGGTCTACTATATATAGATGGCCACACAAAATTATAAGAATCATAATTTTTATTACTCTTGCTATTTCAACTCTTCTTTTCTTCTTTTTTTTTCTTTTATGTATAATTTATTTTATATATAAATGTATCCAAAATGAGAAAGTACGGATGAGTGTTTTATTGATTCTTTATTTGATGAATATATCTCAATTTAAGTATTCTACTACTGTGGATAGAAGTTGACCTATAGCAATTCAAAGTGGCCAATGTATTTTTTTTATAGTATTAGATAAAAGAATATTTGTTAAAATGAATATACCCATTGTAATGAATTTTTTTTTCAATTGTTATATTTTTATGTTAGTCGTGTAAATTCTTTGAAGGCACAAGATAATAAAATAGGTTGACTTTAATATCATTAGAAGCTAAATTTAATGGTTCAAATAAGCACCACTAACTATGTTAAAAAAGTAATTTGTAATAATAATGTGATTTACATATTAATTTTTTGAGTAAATTCATTTCAAAATGTAAAAATTAGACTTAATTACGCTAAAATTTTAAAGGTAATATAGAATTTGACAACAAAATTAACATTCATTAAGGAAATAAATTTATTTATGACTATTTTCTAATTATAAATAATAACAATACTTATGAATTTAATAAAAAATAAAATAAATAAATTTAATTTAAATTTTTTATCTATTATTTTATATATATATATATATATAATGTATTTTATACTTTCTTTTTCTCTTTTTTTTTGTACTTCCGTTATAATCTTTGTAATTTTTTTATTTTGCCAAAATTTTCTATGATTTTGTTTTATATATTTTTTTATGTATTTTGATTAATAGTTTTTAAGGGTGTTATTATTTTATGAGAATGATATAACTTGAACTTTGGTTATTTAGGAATTTACTAAGTGGCTAGAGTAGTTTCACGCCACGAACTAACAAATGCTAGCAATTGAAATGATAAAATAGACTAGCCAATCGGAGACTAAATGGGGATCGGTAAAATTTTTATAGGTGAAGACCTATTCACGTGAAATAGACTGGGATGGGGACATAGGTACCCTCTTCAAGGGACCTGTTAAATTCACGCGAATATAAAATTTTTTATTTATCCTTATATATATATATAT